>NC_056746.1:1243757064-1243997064 GCF_019279795.1 Protopterus annectens
ATCCCATACCCAACAGGTAGCACACAGGAGTGGGACATGTAGCCTTACCTCACTACTGCATATACCATGGCAAATAGTGCAGACAGTCGTGTATGTGACAAGGAAGTATGGGACAACATTAATGTAGAAAATAAACAGATGTCCATCCAAGACAGATGACGACACATGTTACAAACTGGTTATGGATGCTGCCTAGAAACATGCCACAACACTGAGGGAGTTGCAATAATATCTAATAAGTACTGGCTGTGCAATACCTGTGTCGACAATTGCTTGGACTCTGCATAAGTGTGGCCTATGGGTTAGGGTAATCAGATGGGACAGTTGTTCCACAGGAAACATCAGCCAGGGCTCTCTACAGGTAGCATATGCATAACGTCACAACATCCCCAAGGCATGTGTTGCAATATGTAATGATTTACCAAGACCAAGTCCGAAACCTACAGACAGTATCAATTAAGATACATGTGCTGCACGAGCAACACCTCAGTCCACCTCAGGCCCACCATCCCTATCTGTACCTTGCTGGTGCCAATGTACACCTCTATGTTTGCCATTCATTGGTGGGGACTAGGCCAGTACACATGGTGTTCTGAACTTGGGACACTGCAGAATGGCACTCATGTGTAACCCATAGTTGTCAAACATCTGCAAAAAAGCTGAGAATGGGGAGGGGTGTCATCCTGAAACACAATAGTGAACTGAAGCAGACATCCAAAGCTCACTAACAATGGATGTATCTGCACACAGTCAAGATCATGAATTGTGGCAGACATAACCCTGACCCCACAGCAATAGTGAAGGCACTGTGTGACCTCCAAGAGCTGTGCATATGAGTTGACCTTTATATCTTGCAGAGTTGGGGACATTTTGGGGCAGAGTGACCAAATACTGGCAAGTGCAGATGGGCCATGCTAGTATACCACTTCCAGGAATAGTGACTGCTGTAGTACACTTAACAGTTGATGCAACAAACCATCATGTTAAGGATGTGCACACTTATGCACTCACATATTGCATGCATCTCAATCAGCATCAGCACAACTAGCACATTTGTTTGATACTGCCTTTGATTGCACATATCATATGTCACATATCAGGTTCATGCAATGTTAACATATGCAGTATTGTGGCCCTGTGGCATATCAGGGAAGAGGGTGCCATGTCAATAAGGGTGTGTACAATCCTCATAGCCACAGTAAGCTTTGAAGGTTGTCAGTGTAATTGTATTTTATTGCTCATACATGCACTGCTGATGATAAGATTTGCAAATCAGACATCAGGCATTCACTATTGACATCTGTCCACATATCATCCCACGTATGCGTCGTGCAAACACATAGGGGCTGTGAGCAGCAGAGAAAACATCACTGACACACATATAAACATTCAGCAATGGCATGTACACCCGTGAGGTATGGTGCACAGTAATTGCCAGGGTGCTGAACAGGTGCACAACAATACTGTGTACATGGGTGCAGTGTATTCCAGTGGAAGGGGCATCACCTACTAACACAATGCATACATCACAGAGATGTATAATGCTGGTAACAGGGATTGACTATAGCTGCAGTGCATCCAGTTGAGTGCCATATGTCATGCATGTTGACAGATGGGTAATGAGAGGTCTGTGTGAAATATTTTTGTGCAACCTCACCTGCAATTGTGTGTGTGTGTGTGTGTGTGTGTGTGTGTGTGTGTGTGTGTGTGTGTGTGTGTGTGTGTGTGTGTGTGTGTGTGTGTGTGTGTGTGTGTGTGTGTGTGTGTGTGTGTGAGTGGGTGCGTCCAGGTAAGCAATGATGTACAGGTCTTAAAGTCCATTTCTTGTTTTCCCCTCACAGGTGGTGAGGTGGGTCAGGGTCCCTCCTGCAGACAAACTGATGTTAGTGTCCATACAGACTCTGACAATGATGATAGGTGTGGTGAGGCACAAGCAGGGTTGTCAGGGGCTGAAGCTGTGCCATCTTTTGACATCCCACTCTTATCCACCCAATCCACACACACAGTCACATTGCCTATACATACCCCATCACCAGTGGCCATAGATGACGGACAGTTGGTGGTTGGTGGCATGGGACAGGACAGTGTGGTGACTATGGCAAGTGTGTCTGGACACAGCAGCCATAGCCAGATAACCAGTGAGGTACCACACAGACAGATGTACAGGGGTGATCGTAGGAGGGCTGCTAGTCATCATGCCCCTGGCAGAAGTGCCACAGCTGGTGTCAACATATGCATGTTTCAGGCCATCATGGAGGTGCAGGCACATATGGAACGTTATACTAGACAGGGTCTGAGTCTCCAGAGGGCTACTCATTCTGCTGTTATTGATAACATCCGTGATCTTGCAGGTGCCCACCATTATTTTGCAGAGGTCCTGGATAGATGGTTGGGTGAGATGGAGGGAATCCTTGCCTGTGCAATGTCTGTGTTTGAGCATATGATGGGAGTAGTGTGACAGCCATGTGGATGTAGGTCAGCAACACCAAGAGGTGGAGGTTGACTTGGACTTGCAATAAGTCGGAGCCACTCCTGTAATGCAGCCACTGCAGGGGGGAGCTGTCCACACCACAACAGAACAGACTACGTGCACATGGCCATGGCCAGTCCCAAGAGGGACCCGAATCCTGAGGACATATGTCATCATCAGGGGAGAGTACCATATCTTGGCTTGTACCTGGTAGTGCCCGTGGAACCCCTGGCAGGCACAGTTCTCATGTCCATGGGCAGAGACAGTGAACTGCACACCCTGCCAGGTATGGTCTGCAGCTGTCCAACAAACCCCAGTATAGGGCAGCCACATGGCAGAACTGTGTGCATGCATACACACACACATCACTAACACAGCTAGGGCAACCCCATACCTACACACACCACATCTGCACAGCCCAATTAATAATAAAACCCCCTAACACACACACACATGATGTCAAACAAACAGCTCAGCCAAGGTCTTTGGCAAACCCACAACACACCCTGTGCATATGATGATACCTGTGCCACATCCCTGTCATCCATAACATAGATGCAGGGACAGGCTAATATGGTTCTGATGCACAAGGTGACTGTTCTAAGGTGTACCAATGTAATGCTGTGTAACATTTTTGCAGCACTAAAGTTTAATGCTTACATGTCAGGATGTGTAGCTGTCCAGCCATGATGCATTATAGCTATCATTAACAATGAGTGATTGTGGACTCCATAATGCATTCTATTTGTGTTGTAGGTGTCTATGTGTGAAGTTACACCAAAACCAGTTTATTCGATAAAGCTTTCGGGTCTACACCCTTCATCAGTATAATTTTACAACAGAAATGAGACATTTAAGTAGGAGAATCAATTAAACAAATGCTTCAGCCCAACCCACTCACTCACTAACTTAAAATTATTTAAAAGGACAACCCCATACACACAAGAGAATTTTTATATATACATACAAAGAATTTAAATTCACTTTAAATATATCTTAAAAATAGCTTAAAAATATATGCACATATATACATACATACAACACATACATGCATGATTCACATTATTCAAATAAATTAATTTAAACATATATTTATACCTAAAAAATATATAATTATTATAATAATATTATTATAATAAAATAATGCCCTCTTACTATAGCTAACAGCTTCATAATTTTTCTCTTTGCTTCTTCACTAATAAGGGTTTCAAGTTCACAGCATTATTCAAACCTGGACTCATGTCTGCTTGAAGCCTAATAATCCATTCCAATTCCTTTAATTCTAGGAGATTATTAATGTCTCCCTTTCTCATACTAATATTGACTGCTGCCAATACCCTAAATTTAAATATATGATTACTTCCTTCTTCCATAATGTGCTTACTTAAAGCATTAGTTTGTAGCTTTCTTCTAATGTCTGATTTGTGTTCTATTATCCTTTCTTTGAGTTTTCTAATAGTTTTGCCTACATAAAATGAAGTGCAAGCTAAACACGATGCTAAATATACAATTTTTTTCTACATTACATGTGGTCAGTGTATTTATTTTATAAATCTGTCCATCAGTAGGATGTTCAAAATAATCTCTACCCTCAAATAAGTCATTGCAGCATGAACAATTATGACATTTCCTTGTGCCTATCTCTTTCTGAGTTGTAGGTTTACTCTTGAAATCTTTATAACAAAGCTTTTGTTTTAAAGTTTCTGCACTTCTATATGCCAAAGAAGGTTTACTTCCCACTACAGATTGAATTTCAGGCATAGCTAACAATATAGGCCAATTCTTTCTTAATATAGCATTCACATTATATGTATTAAGGTTATAAGTAGTTATATATCTAACAAATTCCTTACCTTTATATACTTTATCCTTTTCAGATGTTATACCTCCTAACAATATAGGTTTATAGTATCCTTCTCTTTCTATTATAACTTCATTTAACTCCTGCTCAATAAGTTCTAGGGGGTATCCACTTGCTTGGAACTCTTGAGCTATGCTGTTAACTTGCTCAATAAAATTACCGTCATCTGTGTTTAACTTACACAGTCTAATAAATTGTGATTTCATAACACCTTTATAAATATGAGGTGCATGCATACTTTTCTTAGTTATATATCTTAAAGAGTCAACTTCTTTCCTATATACCCTTGATGTTATTTTGTTGTTATTTTTTGAAAGTGTTACATCCAGGAAGTTAATACTATCCTTAGAAGCTTCTAGTTTAAATCTCAAAAAATCAGTCAAACTATTTGAGTATTGCACATATTCCTCAAGTTCTAGTAGTGTACCCTTCCATAACAAAAAACAGTCATCGACAAATCTTTTGTAAAAAACTACCATCTTATTTAAAGGGTTGTCATTATGCATTAGCACTTCCTTCTCCCATTCATATAGTACTAAATTGGCATAAGTATTTGCCACTGATGTACCCATCGCAACACCTTTAAGCTGTAGAAATGGTTTCTGATCAAAAATAAATACATTGTGCATCAATACTACTTCTAAAAGCGCACATAAAGTTTCTATTTCCCTACTGTGCATTTTTATTTCATTATTTAGAAAATTCCTTACTGCATTAACCCCATATTCATTAGGGATAACAGTAAATAGGGATGTGATATCTAAAGTAACCATAATACAATTGTCCATATTATTTTCAGACTGCCATTTATACAGGCATTCCAGGAAGTCATCAGTATTTTTTAACACTGTATTACAAGTTTTTAAATACTTTCCTAGCATATTCTGTAGATATTTGGAAATGGGTTCTGTTATCTATCCACCACCTGAGACTATAGGCCTCAGGGGTGGATTTAGCAGATCTTTATGTATTTTGGGGTTACCATAAATTTGGGGTATTCTAGGGCATGAAACAGTCAAATAATTAAACAATTCCAGACTAATGTCATTTGTTAATTGTAAATCATAAATCATCATGTTAACATCAGCTATAACTTTCTGCACTTGGACATATGGAATTTCTTTAAAAGTTCCCTCATCATTCAAGATCTCATAGAATTTTTCATAATAATATTCTCTTTTCATGATCACACTTGCACCACCTTTATCTGCTTGTTTTATCACAATACCATCATTAATCATCAATTCATTCATGGCCAAGTTCTCCTGATATGTGATATTATAAACTTTCTTCTTACAAGCTCTACTTTTGTAATAATTTCTTATATCACACTCAACTACATTTGAAAAAGCAAGCAAAATCGGGCATAGTAAAGCATAAATAAACTAGATCTTTTAAAAACAGGCTTATGTTCATTTTCATTTTTAAAAATCAGTTTCAGTGCAATGCTACGTATAAACATTTTCAAGTCCATCAACGCTTGCACTACGTTGTCTCTATTATTTGGAATGAATTTTAGCCCTTTGCTTAGAAGTGAGCTTTGCGCTTCTGTTAATATAATGTTAGATAAATTTAATGTACCTTTGATTACTCTAGTTAGCGTTTGTTCAGTTTGTCGTGAATTAATGGACTGCTGACCTTCCGTTTCCCGCTCGCATTCGGTAGATGTTGCTGCTGGAATAAAAAAGGGGTCTCCTTTTGTATGGAAGGTGAAACGACCTTCTCAGGAAGTTTTAACGAAAAAGGTGAAAGCGAAGTAATTTCCTTTTGGATTAATTTCTTTTTGCCTGCTGTTAGTTCCGGCGCCATGTTGGTTTTCACTCTAGGGCGTACTGCATAATTTTTATTAACGTCGTCGTCATTGGCATGCATATCTTGTCTTCTTTCAGCTTCAGCAGTTCTTAAAGTGACAGATGCACTAATCCTACCAGGATTAGAAACTGCAGTAAATTGCGTGGAATCTTTAGATATTACATTAGTGGATTCAAAAGTATCCAGTTGATCTAATGTATTAGATTTTCTGTTACTTTGAATATTAGGTTGAATCTTCTTATTATTAACAACACCCTTAGGTGCTTCTCTTGGCCAGGAGAAGATTCGATTATGCTTAAAGTCGAACATGTCTCTTTGTAGCTTAGTTCTTTTTCTATGCTGCAATTTCAAGTCTAGTGTTTGAATACGTGTTAAAAAATCTTGATAAAGTTCTATTAGCTCATTAAAGCAAGACATAGATGTTATTCCTTGTTCTAGTACATCTATTTCTTCTAGTAGTGCATTCTCTATAGGCTCAAAAAAGGTATTCATTAGAGCCATATAGTCTGCGCTTAATTTTAAATTAAGCTTTTGCCATTGCATTAATAAGTCACTATAAGTATTGCCATATGATGGCATTTTCAAGATTCTTAAGCCTCTTGGCACAATACCCAGCTCAATATATGCTTGGAAACTGAGCCTCTGCCATTGCATGTGTTTATAGATTTGCACTTTCTTCTCTAAAATGCCAAGCTGCTCTTTAAATTCTAAAGTTTCATTATTCATCATAACTTGTTCAGGAACAGGTTCAAACACTAGTTTAAGTAAATGATTCTCTTGAAGTTTTAGTCTACAATTAGCTAAAATGCAGAAGATTATTTCACATTTAAAGAAAAAATATACAGAAATTCATTTCAATCTGTTCCTTTCTCTCACAATACATGTTCTGTGACATGTGGAAATGTACTTGGGGTCTCTGGGCCATGTTGTGTGGACAGATTGTTATCATCTGATGTGGCATTCCTGACCTCAAGTGTTGAGACCTGGCTATGGAACTGAGGTTGTTCCTGCACCTACATTGACAGCATGATGCAGGTATTCAGTGGAGTTAGTGGCATCTGTCCATACAGGCCATGAATATAAGGCATGGTATTCTCTTTGTGGGTTACATTTGCAGACTCTACAGTTGTTGCAGGCATCCAGTGGGGAGCATATCAAAGGACCACTGTAAGCATTTATTTGTCTATTGTAAGGATGGAACAGAGTGCCATGTCCTTTTACTTACTGGATAACACACACTCCGTCAGGAGATGTTACACATCACAGTACATTCTGATATCAGTGGCAGTGTTGTGGCCAACAGGCATGTAGTCCACTGCAATCACACTGTGGTTACTATCTGTGGGCAATATGCAGGGAACTACCAATATAGTGGTTGTTGCCTAGCCAAGTGTGTTTGTGTATGAGACATGGGTAAAGAGCGTTCTCTGAGTAATACAAGGATTGCCTATATTGTTCACCGATCCATAATGTCACATGTAGGTCTTTGGATTGTCTACACTAGCCTCTCTGCTGTTTGACATCTGTTGTCCTTGTAAGGTGGACATTGTGACATATAGTAGGTCATCAATATAATAATTTAGCAAAAACCACCCACAATGCATCCAGTCATTACACAACAACAGCTACCTCCACCCAAGATACTGATGACAGACACACACTTGTCAGTACTGAGATTCAAACCCTACCTAACTATGTATTGCTACTACAGTGTACCGTATTTATCGCATGTGCCACAGAGCTAATTGGATGTATGTTGTCCCAAGGTACTTCTAAGGTGAGAAACATCACCAGCCCTTATAAATACTGGCATTGGGTGATAGATCCCAAAATACTTTTACCCTAATCACACATTTACATTTGCCAGGGGTGAGGTTCAAACCTCTATCTAACAACCTTTATGGACCATTATGTCACACATTTACCACATGCATCACTGACCTGACATGGTTTAGGTTTTGCAACAGATACTTGTAAAGTGGATATCTGCAGGACAGTTAAATTCAGGTTCTGAGATGTGTATTGGTTGTAAATAGTGACAAAATCTTTCAGGTACACACACAAGCACTTGCCACAGATGAGATTCAAACCCATAGCTATGCAGATACTGCCACTACATTGTTCCACATTTATGGGATGCACCACAGAGTTTATAGGGCTAGTCCTTTTCCAAATGTATATTTTAAGGTAGATGACATCAGCAGGCTTGCTAAAGTAGGGCAATGGGAGGTGTAGTAACTGTGAATGGCCTCAAAAGCATTACTTTCTACACACACGCACAGAGTTTCACAGTTGCCATGGTTGGGATTAGAACTCCTACCTAACTAGTACATCACACTATAGCATTATGCAGTTATTGCATGCACTATGGAGCTTACAGAGCTGAATCTTGTCCAAGGATGTATTTCAAGGTCAGCAGACTTGCTAAAGTAGGGCAATGGGAGGTGTACTGACTGTGAATGGCCTCAAGAACATTACTCTCTACACACACATGCAGAGTTTCTCAGTTGGCATGTCTGGGATTAGAACTCCTACCTAACTAGTACATCATACTATAGCATTACACAGTTATTGCACGTGCCATGGAGCTTAAAAGGGCTGAATCTTCTCCAAGGAGGTATTTCAAGGTGATTGACATCAGCAGGCTTGGTAAGGTAGGGCAATGGGAGGTGTAGTGACTGCGAATGGCCTCAGAAGCATTACTGTCTACACACAAGCACACACACAGACTTACACAGTTGCCATGTCTGGGATTAGAACTCTTACCTAACTACTATGTTACACTATAGCATTACACAGTTATTGCACATGTCACGGAACTTATAGGTCTAGCCCTTATCCACAGGTGTATTTCAAGGTGAATGACATCAGCAGGCTTGCTAAAGAAGGGCAATGGGAGGTGTAGTGTCTGTGGAATGGTCTCAAAATCATTGATCCCTACAACCACAAGGCTTCACAGTTGCCATGTCTGGGATTAGAACTCCTACCTAACTAGTATGATACACTATAGCATTACACAGTTATCACACATGGCACGGAGCATATAGGGTTAGCCCTTGTCCAAAGGGGTATTTCAGGGTGAATGACATCAGCAGACTTGCTAAAGTAGGGCAATGCGAGGTGTAGTGACTGTGAATGGCCTCAAAAGCATTACTCTCTACACACATGCACACACAGAGGTTCGCAGTTGCCATGTCTGGGATGAGAACCCCTACCTAGTACATCACACTATAGCATTACGCAGTTACTGCACACACCACAGAGCTTAAAGGGATGACCCTTCTCCAAAGGGGTACTTCAAGGTGACTGACATCAACAGGCTAGCTAAATGGGGGCAATGGAGAGTACAGTGTGTGTGTAAATGGGCCATAAACCATTCGTCTGGAAACACACAAACACAACACTCAGTCACACGCAACTTTACATTTGACAGGAATGTGTATACAACTGCCAGATGAATAATGACTTGTACTGTCATGTTACACAGTTATCACAAGCACCACAGACACTATAGTGCTGAGGGCTACCAGAAGCAAATGTCTACAGTGATAGACATTGACACATCATGTGATATTGGCCAATTGGATGTATGGTGGATGGGACAGGTCTCATGATGGGAAGCTCTTTCTCACTGTCTGTCTCTCTCTTCCCCACATCTCTGTTTGTGTATGTTTGACCTATTATACTATTTTGTCCTTGGATATATGTGTGTATTCCTATCCAACTTGTGTGCAAAGCATGACTGGTGTGCAATGTGATGTGTGTGCACAGAAATCTGTGACTGACAGATATGTATAGTCCACTGTTGTTGTCAGACATGGGCTTTATTTCTTTAAGTTTGGAAGCATGCCCAGTATGACCCTTCTGTATTTTGTTGTCATACATGGGCTTTGTTTCTCTAAGTGTGGGAGCATGCCCAGTATGACCTTCTGTATTGAATGTGTGAATCCATTCCAGGTAGGTTGTATTCCAGTGCAGGCATTTGTGTTCTATACCTACAGCTATCAACCTGTTTCTGCAGGATATCTGTAGATAGGTTGACAATATGGAGTCACAAAGGGCAAAGGATAGTGGGATACTGTAACTAATCATGTCTGTGCTGCCTGTGCTACATAGTTTTGGTGTTAGCAGACATATTCAGACATATGTACTGTTTTACACTGTGATGTATTATGTCATCAACTACTGACAGATATACTTATTTGCTCACAGCAATTTCCTGGGGAATAAAAGATGAATGCAGCTGTGTCCAGTATTGTGGTCTGCAGCCTACATATTCTTGCACACTCATCCCATTCTGGAGGGGGAGCTGCAGACACTTGCTGATGGGTCTGTGTAAATGGTCCAGCACATTGGAACAGTGGTGGCTGAGGATTCCCTGGTTGTACATCTAGCAATATGACAGAATGGCCATATCCTGCTGTGGCCATACCTCTCAGCTGTACAGATTCACACAGGTTACCCAGAGGCAGGGCTCATATATCTGGTCATTTCCCCTTCACATTGTGGTTTACAAGCAGGTTTGTAACCACCCATGCCTGGGTTTGCAGGCAGGGATAGTACAGGCACACATCCAAGTTTTAGACTTCACACACTCCATTGGGTCCATGCTTCTACCCCGCCCCCTCCCCTCTGTTATTCTATCCTCTTCCTAACATTATGCAAGTGATATCTGATAAGTATCCATATAGTTATCACTTCATCCCAGTGGTATTTAGGGATTGGTCCACAGTTCATGCTGTAGGACATGGTGGACATGGTACTGGGATTTGTCGACATAGCCTTGCAGTTGTGTTCTGTGGACTGTGTTATGTCGTTATTTTGGACTCCATGAAATAACATACATTGGCAGTATGGGTGAGACACGGGCATTTGACAGATGACTGTAGGGTTTGGTAGTGATGTAGGCCATCTGTAGCAGGCCAGTGCATTTTGTCACTCCTACAGTCCCAGGCTGCAAGCCACTGGATCCCCCTGGGGTGACAGGGTAGGTGTGCAAGGTGTTAATGGCAATAGTTTCTGTCCTTATTAATCCATTGGTGTGGATGCTGGCAGGGTGCTGCTTACAGCTAGGGACACACTTGCATGGGACATCCCTTCAGCATGCTGCATTCTGTGGGTATTCCCATACAGAAATGGGGATCATACTGTACTCTTTCCCAACAGCAGGGATATGACCTGTGATGAACCTGTGGCTGATTGTGGGGGTGAGCTGAGTGCATGTGTGCTATGGAAGCTTCTTGCAGCTGACTCATAGGTATACGTGGGGCATTCCACTTATGCTGGCTTGTGCGGGGGCATCAACAGTTTCTCAGTACTTCATAACTGTGCCTTTTGTGGTCTGTCAGTGCTTGGCCAGACTACATCAGTATTCCATACTACACAGACAACTAATGTGCTGCTAACCTGTATGTACACTTCCAAAGGTGTGTGCAATTGACAGCTACATTTTATACACTCTCTGTCTAGGGTACTTCTGTACTGTGTGTATGTCTGGGCCCACATTCATGCCATGTCCATCTTTCAGATGGTGACAGATATTACATCCAAACAATTAGTATGGCTTACTGCTGGAATGTGTCTTGCTGAGATGCATTGTGTTTGGCACCGCAGTAGTGAGAACTTGGCCCTGTCATCAACAGTACTGGCCATAGGCCACCGGGACACAACCCTCCATGCATACATGCTGACCACTTCCATACAATATATAACACACAACAACCTAACACACAAAGCCCTGCATATTGTACATGTTAAGCAATCTATCCTGCTAATTTGGCCAGCTCAGGTAATCTGTGCACAACTGTTATAATGCCCACACGTACATGTTACTACATTTCTACATAGGATTGTGGGGGGGACACCTGATAACTGTAAACATTTGCTATGACTGTACTGGTATTTCAGGTACTCTGTTGGCTTCTATTTCATTCTGTATTTTGACATATCATGAAGACTAGAGGCATATCAGTGTAGTACAGATCTTAGGTCTTATTGACCTACATTTCAGTTTCAGACTTCTTACCCTTCAGAACTAGCATCCAACTGCCTGACCTGTTGTAGTCTGTCTGTGTAGGTCTGGAGGTGGGCTGTTCTCCATTGCCATCAATCGGAAGCCTAAGTACAGCCTTTCTTTGTGGTCATCCACACCCATCCTGCTGGCTGAGACTGTTGTTGGGTATGTGAGCCTTACTGACATGCATGTGTGTGTCCTATGGACACACATTTGGCCCACCACATGTCCTGCAGTGGGATGTGTCATCTTGTATAATACTGCCTACTATGTTGACACCAGTATTTGTTATGGATTTCATGCTGTCCATATAGGTGTCTATTATCTGCTGCCATCCCATTCAGCCACCCAATATCCTTGCATGCTCACATCCGTACCATACATACAAGTAGCAGAACATACTACTCCATTTAGCAATCGATAGGGAGAGTGACTTACCTTGTGACTGTGCCAGTATTGAGGATGGTGCTGGAGGGCTGAATATGTCAGATGCACATAGTGCACTCCCTATACATGGTTAAGCACAGGTAGTGTCTTGTTAGGCATCCCTTTTATTGTATGTTGAGTCAGAGAGAGATGTCATTCTCTGAGTTCCTACCATGTCAGTGTATGTGCTATGTGTTGCCGCTTTGCCAAAGCCTGGGCATACTGGGCATGCCTCCTTCTGCCTACAGGGGCAGGCTCAGGTTGTTCCTCCTCTGAGTCACTCTGTGCCTGTGCTGGCCTTGGCAATGGCAGGGCGCTGTGTGGCCCTGCCCCGTGCTGTTCCTGCTGGAGCTGTTTCCGCAAGATCATATTGTGTAGCATGGCACATACAATGAAAATTTGGGTACATGTAGCTGGAGAGTACTGCAAGGCTTCACTGGATATGTTCAGGCACTGGAACCGTGACTTGAGCATTCCAAACACATGCTCTATTATGATTTTCATTTGTGAGTGTGCCTTATTATGGAGTTCTTGTTCAGGTGTGTGTGCATTTCTGATGGGTGTCATCAGCCACGGCTCCAGTGCGTAACCAACATCCCCCATTAGGTGGCCATATGGGAAGTCCCCAATGGCAAATCTCTGGTACAGCTGCATCATATGCCAGATGTGGGAGTCGTGATAGCTTCCAGGGCTGCAAGCAAACACATTCATTATAATGCCCTGGGCATCGCACATGACCTGGCAGTTGATGGAGGGGAAGCCCTTGCGGTTTATGTAGACCCTACCCCACTCAGTGGGTGGTGCTTTGATGTGTATGTGTGTGCAGTCTATATCACCCACTACCTCAGGGTATTCTGCTATTTGCTGGAAGAGACGCATATTGCTGGTCAACACCTCATGGCTGTTGTGGAAATATATGTGCTCACCAGCATGTGCTGACATGGCATCCAGGAACTGGTGGAGTACCCTAGACGCTGATGCCTGTGAGATCCCCATGATATCACCAGTTGGCCTTTGGAAGGTACCTGTGGCTAGTATTCTTAAGCCTACACATACCTTAGTATCCACTGTGATGGGCTCCCCTCTGTTGGTTGTGTGTGTGAGGCGTGGCCGGCACAGCTCAACAATTTGCTGTAGGAGGTCCCTGTCCACCCTATAGTGCTCCACTATCTCCAGCTCATGTAGCCCCTGGTAGGATACCCTAGGTCTGTACACTGCTTTCCTTCTCCTCACTGTGGATTAGTTGTCAGCATTCTCATCCTCACCACCCTCAGCCTCTTCTACATATTGATTTATGAGAGTGAAAGCAGCCCCTATAATTTTGTTGGTTTTGTTAGGTAAAATTTCCCCATTTGTGTACACTAGTGGTGTAGAGTTTGTGGGAAAAACCAGAGGGAAAGGTGTTTGCATAGTTTATAGTAGTATGCTGGGCTGGGCTGCTGCCTGTGTAATTGGCTGATTCTGATACATTTCACCTGCCAGCTATGCTACTTCTCCTTGATTACCTTCCTACTGCTGTTTTCCCTTCCCTTTGCCTTCCTGTTTAACTCCCGAGGTGCGCCATGCATACCCAGTGCTCAGATGTGAATGGAGCTGCTATTTCCTGCTTTTTTTTTTGTTTGTTTAAAACCCAGTGCGTGGCATGCACACCTGTTTAGGTAATGTAAATACTGCTAGGCAGCCTCAGACACACCCCCTTCCTTAGCTGTGCTTAGTTAAGGGCAAACATGGGCCACTGTGCTCCAATAAGCTTACAGTAGTCATGACACTCCTCCTCATGAGGTCATCTAGCTCTTAGGATTACACCATGGTGTTACTGCACTTACATGGTTGGGTGCAAGCTAGCACTGAAGGGAAATCTATGATTCAGTATCATTCCCCTCATTTGCATAGAACTGACTGCTAATGCATGGTTAGAAAACCGACACTCAGCCTTCCCCCTTAGCAACCACTGTTCCATGGTCTTGTTGTGTTATGCATGCCACTGACTATTATGGCAAAATGATGATTTTGGTTTAAAAGCTTATTGCCAGCTTTTTTTATTATTTTCGGGCCGATCCCGTTTGTACACCACTGCCCTGTGCTTAAACAGACGAAATTGGCCCAAAGAAAAACAAAAAGTTATTTTTTATAATTTTGAAACTAGTTTTCATGCCTACGGCCATATATTTGGCCATTGGCATGCCTAACCCTTATAATACATGCTTTTTTACAAGTTGTCATGCCTCTGTTTTGTAGTTTGCAGAAATGTATTCAACTACTGGCTGAATACATTTCTGCAGTCTACACTATTCCTGCACGGATGCCTGCCTGCTTCCTGGATCACTAATTCACCTCATTTGCATTGTTTTCACTAGCAAATGTGGTAATTAGCATACATGGGCTGTGTCCATGTAGTAATAGTGCAGGAGCGCTCGTGCACATCCTGGGAGCTCATTCTTGGATCACACGTCAGCCATATTGCCTGCAGCAGCTCTTGCACTATTCCTGCACACTGTGCAGAGCTTGCTGAATCCTGGGGTAAAGCTAGGAAATGGCAGATACAACAGAGAAACCAAAACGTACAGAATAACATTGTATTTAATAAAAACCTCCATCAATTTGTTACTCTAAATAACAAACTGATAAAATATTGATTTTATATCTGCATGATATTTTGTGAATAAAGAGCATAAGTCATGCACCATTCTCTTGGAGCTCTCTGTTTCTCTCTGATCTGCCAAATTAGCCAATATTGATTTACCTCTATGTGCGACTCGCTTGCACAGAACGATAACATTGATTATAGTTCCAGCAACATTTAAGAATTGTCAGATTCTTGGCACCTACAACAGAAAGAAAATGGAAAGCTTGTTTCCACTACTATTGTAGTAGTAGCAGTTTACATGATGTTTTCACAGGAACAGATTCCCACTGTACACAAATGAGTGCCAATTCAAGACTGCAGTCTTTATTATCCATTTTCTCCAGGTAGTCTAATTTACTAACAAAGCATGCAGCTGCAGTCTGCTTTCTTCGCATTTAGCAAAGTTTTCCAATTTTAACAGAAAGGTGCCTTGATTTTCTTCCTTTGTTCTTCCTGTAGTTGTGAAAAAATGACATCTTACCCTAAGCTCACAGACAGTAAAAAATCCATATATACCTTTCTGCTATGGTTGCTTTATCTGTACTTTTCCTGTGCCTGCAATTCCTGTCCCAAGGATCACAGCTGTGGGGTCATCCTGATTTCCCACTTGTGCTCCTTTCCCCTAATTAAGCATAGCTCAATTACATTTGTGCTCTAACTGTAATATTCTTCCATGTAGCTTGACCAGTGTTTATCTGCCTAAACTTTGGCTAAAGGTTTAACATTTTTAAAAATGATTAAATGTTATAAACAGTTTCACTATTATTATTTCTTAAAAAAAAAATTAGTTGCCTAATGAAATGTAGGTTAGCTGTACTGGGCATTTGTATATGTATTTTGTGATAATGAAGGCAATGTGGGGGTATCAGACATTTAGGTTCTGTTAGTACATGCTTTTATTTATTTCTTTTCTGAGAACGGCAACACTGCATTTATATTGCATTAAAAATCAGACTTCAGTGCTAGAGCAGAAATTGGGTGAAGTAAGTAATTGTTATTCATTATGAACTTGAATCATAATCTACTGAGACAGCAAACTAGGTGCATGCACACCTGTCGCATTGGTAGAATATAATTTCAGCATTCTTTATAACCCTTGATGGATGCTGTGAAGACATTGTGAATACACACATTATGAGGGTGAAGGTTTAATGTAATACAGAGACATGTACAAACTTGGATAAGCAAACTAGAACCTCCATCAATAAGCCCGCAACTGCAGGGACTGTTATTTGAAATGAATATACATGCATATTTGCAGGCTAAATAACAGATACATTATTGCACTATATTATCACCCTGTAGTACATAAATCATTGGTGTATCACAGATAAGAAATATGGCTTAGAGAACAAAAGGGAATGTTGCAGTGAAGAGTTTCAGCATTAACAAAGAGGTTGATGTAGTATGCTTCAGAAATTATATTTGTTTTTTTTTTTTATGATAGTTGAAAGGTAATGAGAGTGCTGCATTTTCATACTGTGAGATCTCACACTTCAGATGAATGTAAAGGAAATGCCAGATTTGCCAGGAGCCCTATGTGACACTGAATTTGAGTACTGTTCCAATTATAAAGTTATTTCTCCTCCCTCAAAGGAAAATAAACATTTGCTGTATGCTGGAGAATGAACTATGCCACTAATTACATATATCAAGTGATATGTGCCACATGATATTAATGAACAGATACTATAGATATATGTTTTTTAAACTGACCTTGAAGATGAAGGCTGAACCAGAGTGAGACATTACACTCAAATAAGGACTGCATTCCATACTGAACATATTAAATCATTGTAAGGAATCTCTTGCATCTTGTTACTTGTTCGTAAATGCTGAATTACATTCGGGTGAAGATCTTAATGCATGTCCGTTATGTATATCGCAGTAACAAAGAAATTGTCAGTGATGATCTGTTTAAGTAATAATCTATGACTGTGTGTGAGTACATTAAGATTTATCCATGGATGATGTGGTTTGATCACACAGGCAAAGCTGAATAGATACTTTTTATGAATTTCTACATCCACAAATACAAGCTGGCATAGTACAGTATTTAGAAATTTTCAGTGGCATAGTTGCTAATCATTTATTGGGGGCAGCCATGGTGGTCATGCTGCGGTTAGTGCTGTGACCTCACAGCAAGAGGTTCTCTAGTGCAATTCTCAGCTGTAGTGGAGTCTGCTTGTCCTCCCTGCAGCCACATGGGTTTCCTCTAGGTGCTCTGGTTTCCTTCCATATCCCAAAGACATGCTGCAGGTGGATTGGGCACTCTAAACTGGCCCTAGGTATGAGTGTGTGTGTGTGTGTGTGTGTGTGTGTGTGTGTGTGTGTGTGTGTGTGTGTGTGTGTGTGTGTGTGTGCGCGTGTGCGCATTCTGTGGAAGGTTGGGAACTGGGCTAACTACTCAACTCCATTAAACTCCACTGCCAATTGTTCTGCGGACTGTTGTTCCACTGTGGTGACCCCTAATGGGAAAAGCCAAAAGAAGAAGAAGTTTCTAATCATTTATTGTTTTTTTGAATTACGTTTAAATAAATTTTCAATGACAGTTTAAGACTGCTTAGGACAGCAACAAAACTAGTTGAATGGATTAATAATAAATCAGTGAATCTCGTAACCACTGCATGGGCACAGAAACAAAAAAATGTGGCAAGTCAAATAAAGAAAAAAAATAAATAAATTTGACAACCCACTAAATTATAATCTACTGTACAAAACAGCTGCCAGAAATCTAGAGTTAGTACTTCAACAATACAAAAAAACAAAACAGCAATAAAATATCTACACTAGCTTCTTCCCTGTATATAACTACCATATTATAAACAACATTTTTGGGGTAATGCCACCACCCATACCACACAAATTTATATCTCTAATTTAAGATTACACCAACACTGGACAGTACAAGATTGCTGCTTGTCCTGTAGACACTGCTAAACCTAACTCTGCTAAGATTCTCAGGACAATACGACCAGAAAAACATAGAATTTAGCACAAAATGAAAATGATCAAATATTAAGAGTAGCAAATATCTTGTTCTACCAAGGCTGTAACCTATGATCAGTTATTTGTCTTCTGAGAAGGCAGATTATTTGGATTAGATGGTTCCTCTGCATCTGACAATTGCCACGAGGTATTAACGGCCTTCCTGGTCTCACTGATCCACAAGGAAAATCTTAAAATGTCTCAACGGCGACTCAAGGATGGAAACCCAAACTATAAAAACTAAATTTTCAATGCTTGCATCACCGGAGAAGGAAACCATCCAAAAAAGTTCCAGAACTAATAAACAGCAAGAAACAGTGAAAACTTCAGGCAAAGTAAAAACAGACCAACCAGCAAACTTAGAGGATATAAAAATGGGTCTACTGCCAATACAACAAGCTATTCAGGAACTTACTACCCAGTTCCAAGTGTTTGGTGAATTTTGCAATCAAATCCTAGCAAGAAATGAAAAGTCTGAAATAAGGATAGCTGAGAACAAGACAAAATTAGATAAACTACAAATACAAGTAGAGAATTACTCAAAACTTATCCAGGACAAAAATAACTGATTTGGAAGCCCGTTCAAGAAGGAACAACATTATTATCAGAGGCATCCTGGAACATATCACACATCCCATCCTGATAGCTACAATCAGCCAAATACTGAACACCCTCCTAGGAAACCCTGCAGAGGTAAAACAAATGGTTATAGAAAGGGCCCACGTGTGCTTCACACTAAACAAATTGTAGACAAACCGAGACAAGTATATGTCAGGTTCCTGAATCATCAAGAGGTTGTGAAAGTTTTAATGTCAGACAAAAAGAATGACCCACTTACCTGGAATGGTAATAAAATTTCCTTTGTTCAGAATCTCCCATTTTAAATTAGACAGGCAAGGCAAGCCCTTTCTCCATTCTGTGTGTACCTAATCCAGAAAAAAAATACATTTCAAATGAGATTTCCTAATACTCTGTCGTTCCAACACCAAGATACAAAATACTCTGCATCAACTGTAAGCAAAGGCGATTTTTATATCAGCATTCAAGGAATCGCCAAAAGCTGATAATAATGTTAAGTGATGTGAGATGAGGAGAATCCAGGTAGCTCTACTCCATTTTCTCTTACTGATCCATCGGCAAGTTTTCTAGGGCTCCTACTAGGTGGGACCTCATCTGAGAGGATTCCGTCATTTCAAGATAATAATGGGTTTCCAATTTCTAATTGGAAGATTAACCCCTAAGCATCTGCTTAGAAGAGTTCCTTCCTGTAACTTCACCCCTGCATAATGGTATCTTCTGATGTTAATCCAGTCAATAACAATGAACTTTCTGCGAGGGCACAATATTCTTCCTGGCTCCCATGTACTAAGTAATGTGATGGAATTTGATCATCTTGTGAATTCAAGGTATGATAACTACTGGAATGACTTGGTTTTACTCTTTTTCTCTCCATTTCTTTTCCTTATCGGGAAAAGTCAATAAAACAAGGCTTTTAATAGGGAAAGATCTAGTCCGATCACTCTAATCAACAGAATGTTAGCCCAGTTAGTTCAGTTTAAGAACTCACAAAGCTATGAACTAAGAAAATATAGATGTCCTGGAGCCCAGATACATTTCTGGCACTTAATCCTACTTTTTTTTTTTTTTTAAGCTGGCTTGTGTGTTATCTGCTTAATTATTGTAACATGTATTAACCTGAAGTAGTATAATGCAGTGTTGTATAGTCAACACTGAAACTGTCAACAAATAGGAAGTGTTTATTCTTCTTTAGGCTCCATTTGTAAGGGGGTGTTGCCTGACAGAATGCAATAAGGCTGCTGAAGGGACTAAGAACAGTTGGGAAGAGCATACTGGATCATATTCTTCTGATGTGAGTAGCCAGCCAAACGTGATAGGGCTTTCTCAGATGGACTCATTGTGTTTGTTTCAGTAAT
The DNA here is from genome assembly GCF_019279795.1 of Protopterus annectens. Lineage (NCBI taxonomy): Eukaryota > Metazoa > Chordata > Ceratodontiformes > Protopteridae > Protopterus > Protopterus annectens. The sequence goes on from NC_056746.1 coordinate 1,243,777,195, forward strand.
GCTGGAAAACAGAGAAGTTTTGATTATTTGTGTTACAAGACATTCTGTTCTTGTGCCATTTCTTCTTGAATTACTTACTGAGCTGCCATTGTTGAAGGGAGAATAAGCACTATTAGTTTTAAATGCCATGTTGATTGGCTTAATGCATCGGTTTAGTTATAAGAATGAATGTAAATATGTTATCGCCCTGTTTATACCAAGATGTTGCATTTATGTTGGTGTGGTTTATAATGGGTGGTTGTAAATCTCTATTTTAATTTATAGACAGTTATTACAGAAAAATGCCGAGTAATTATCCAGACACCAGGATCGCAGTGGAAATTTGTCCATGCTGGGATGACGGTGTATGGTTTGATAACACAAACCAGCAATAATGTTTTTCTTTAATAATATAGGCTTTACCAGGACCATGTGATTATAAGATTCTCTTAGTTTGTTGCATGTTAGACTGGTGTCTTACGAAAACCTACTTGTTTTTTCACATATGTTGATATGTCAGTTGTGGATGGTCTATACAGGGTATATTTTCACCCAATTCTTTCAGTACTTTGAAAGACTGTACATTAGTTTCTTGCTCTGAGATTACCTCACCTTACTTTTGAGGCCTAAATGTCAGCTACTTTTATTAAGACCAACAGTAATTACCCAAGACAAAAAAAGATAAAGATTTAAGAGAGAGAAAAGTGAGGTATTATGAGGAAAGACTAACTATGATCACCTACAACAATTACAGTACTTAAATACAGTTTTAAGTTTATATCTCCATTTTAAGTTGAGGTATGGGATGGCCTCATTTACAGACGTGATCAAACTTTTTTCATTATGGTAGTTAAACATCAATAAATAATGTTAGCAAAAGATATAAAGATAACTATTAAACACATTAAATAGGTTGTTGGATTTATAAAAAGCACCGCATTCATACTTTTTATATTATACTACAAATATTGAAGAAAATCTAGTTTTTCACAGCTTTTACTTTCTCTTTTCCATTTACCATGTTAGGTCTGTTCTCTCAGGTACATAAGTGAAATATCAAAAGAAGCAGAGCAGGTTATTGTTAGTAGTCTCTTTTTCTCGTTATTTTTTGTTTTTATTAAGGGGAAATCTAACACAGAAAACATTTATCTTATTATTGTTATTTACCTAAAAGGTTATCGTATTCTTGTTTGATTGTTACTATCTCGTACTATTCCCCTCTCTTCTGGGCTTAGAGGGTTAGTGTTTAGACATGAGGATAAGGCAGGAAGAGTTAGGAGCTATTTACCATTTATTTGGTGGGGATCCGTACATATACCTTCATTAACTGCTCAATGTACCACTCCTGGTTTACCCTTACTCATAATAAGCACAACGTGGATAACTGGATGGGAAACAGAACATATACCCCTGGGATTCCACCCATGTCTCTACTGGACAGGGGCATTGGGTACTTATTTGTCTAAACATGGGCTAAACTCTTGGCTAGGCTTATAAGGTCCTCAGGCCCGATAGCCTAGTAACCTCCTATGATCCTATGATCCTATAAAATAAAATGTGGGAGATCGACTCTTGGAATGTAAAGGGGATTCAGTTAGTCAAAAAAAGGAAGCCTTTCCTTCATCTCATTTTTAGGTCAAAAGTGCAAATAATTCTAATACAAGAAACACAAATGATAAAAGACTAATGGTCATAGTCAACAGGGAAAAAATGGATCAGAGTGATAATAGCTTCTGGAAAGGATACAAATATGGCTGGTGTAGCTATAATATTTAAGAAATCCTTCCAGGAAAATATCTTACACTGTGACACAGGTACAGAGCATAGGTGGTGCTACATAATCTGCAAATGTCCTCATGTGAATAAACCAATAGTGATATTCAACATATATGCCCTCTATAGCAAACAACAAGAATTCTTTATGTCCTTGTATAAAATATCATCTGATTTTCAAAACCATTATTTAATTTTGAGTGGTTACTGGAACACATATCAAGACCCCTTAATGATCAGAACAAACTCAAGCAAGCCTTTCAATAATCAGGCTACTTGGAATATCATTGCTAAAAAATCATTTTGCCCTCTTTGATCCTTTTAACTATCAAAACTATAAACTAACAAAAGAAAGGTTTACATTTTACTCACAATGCCATAGAATGTGGTCTAGAATTTATTTTTTTTTAATTTCAGAATTTTTTCTGAACCTGAACATTAGTTGTCATATTAATACTAGATTTCTTTCTGACTACTCTAGAATCACTCTTACTATTAATTGATCAGATAAGCAGAATATTCATTACAGGGGATATAACTGGACTCTGAACCCAAACCTACCAACAAAGGAGGATATCAGGGGAAAATTAAATTGATGCTGGAAGAATTTCTGCAGCTACTAAAGCCAAATTAGAGGATTCCTCATCAGCAAAGCTACCTACTATAAAAAGCACTATAATGAGGAAGAAAGTTTGATAAAGAAAGGAATTCTTAAATTAGAATCAGAGTTAAAAGTAAGCTTCAAAGGGGAAACCATAAACCAGTTCATTTGCTTCCAAAAAGAATTACATTTGCTCAATGCTAAACATCTGACATTCCATAAAACTAGAAATTTAGCTAATTATGCAGAAGTTTCAAAAGTCCCATCTAGATTCCTGGCACGCCTAATTAATCAAAAAAAAAAAAACTCTCTCTGGCTATCTATGAAATAATATATCAAGATAAGACTTATAGCTTTAGCGATGAGATTATTAACATTTTGAAAATATATATTCGTAAATATATGGAGATTAACCATCTTTGGCTTCAGAACAAGCGAAAGTTCATTTCCTAGAGCACCTAAAATTCCCAAACATCAACCAAAATCAACAAAATAGTCTTTTCTCGCCTATTACTCAAAATGAGATAGTTGCAGTAATTGAAAACCTTAAAACTAATAAAGTGCCAGGCCCAGATGGTTTTACATCGGAATTTTCTAAGACCCTTTGCTCAAAAATTTCCGAAGTACTACTATCCTTATTTAACTACATAATAAATAATAACATCACATATATACATTTGAATTCTTCTAAAACCATTCTTATTCTTAAAGAAAAAGCCAACCCAAAAGATCCTAAAAGTTACAGACCTATTTCATTAATTAACTTAGATTCCAAAATTCTTACTACAATAATGGCCAATAGCCTAAACCCCATAATAAGCATTATATCATCTGAACAGTCAGGTTTTATTCCGTAAAGACAAGTGTGTGACAACACACTTAATCTAGAGGCTCTTTTTTTTCAACACAATAAATATCCAGTATTTGCTCTAACTGTTGAGGCATATAAAGCCTTTGATAGACTTTACCTAAATTTCCTACTATCAGTTTTACTATACTTTGGAATACAGTGAATCTTTATTAACTTTATAAACATAATCTATTACAATGCCTACCCTATATTATATATAAACAAGACAAGGGTGTCCATTATCACCATACCTCTTTAATCTTTTCATGGAACCCTTATCTGTACTTATTAACCACTCTACCTTTCATCGTCCACCATCAAGCTACAATACCAGAATTGCCCATTCAGCTTTTGCAGATGATTTCAACTTATATTTCACTTTACCAAGCTCAGATATACCTAAACATTTGAAATCAATTGAAATATTTGCGAGAGTTTCTAATTATAAGCTGAATCTAGACAAATCTGCAATTTTTCCTCTAAACTCAGCTGATCTACTCTTATTATATCCCCATCCATCAGAAATTAAAATTAAAAAGTCTGTAAAATACCTAGGAATCTCATTTTATCAAGACACTTTGTATCATTACCAAAACAATATTGTGCATGTATGGCAGAACATAAAACAAGATTGTAGTAGATGGGAGAAACTTAAATTACCGTTTTTGTCTAAGGTGGCAATTGTCAAAAATGAAGATACTACCAAGGATATTGTATATCCTTATGGCCTTGCAGTTAATAATTTATAATATTTTTTTTAAAAAGGCACATCCTAATTTTGCTAGAGTCATTTGGTCCCCTAAATCTGTCAGGATCTCTTATTATAAATTGATATGACCTAAGGATAACAGGGGATTAAATTTCCCAGATTTCAGATTATACTTTAACATTATAAACAGTAGCAGACTAATAAAAATTGCAGATTATGATCCAAATGGAAACTCTGGGATGCCTTACTGTTCAATTCTACACTATAGACATGTTAGATCTTTCAAATTTAATCCTAAGGCCCTTCCCTTCATTAACAAAAGTAATTTGAAAAACTGTAAAGTGCAGGACCTAATAACATTTTAAGTAACTAATTTACAAAGACTATTTCACTCACTAGGGTTATCTGCTGTCTTCACAACTCTCCAAACAATCCATCTTAACCCAGATTTAAAACTCAATAACTCAGTGTTAAACTTAACCAATTTCCCCCTTTTAAAATATAAGCGAATGCTTGATTTCTATCCCCTTCATAACTCTACTATTACAGAGATGAGGAATGCATTAAATATCCCCAAAAATGATATTATTACTCTAAGACAGATTAAAGAAATGTGTTTTTGCTACTTAGCTAATAGTTGCCTAAGCGACAAAAATATAGAGATTTGTAAAACTCCCTAAAGATTAATGTTAATGAGAGGAAAATGATTTCCAGCACTTACAAACTGATAGTAGCACTTAAATACCAGAATGATATCCTATTCTCAAACTATTGTTCCTAGCTAAACCCCTCAGTTTCTATTAATCAAATAAAACAATCTATAAAATTATCGTCTAAGTTAATTCCCTTTAAGAAATTGGTATATACAGAGCTTATGTTTAGTAATAATGCATACTTTACCCCTACCATTTTACATACATTTAACCATTCAGTTTCCCCTGTTGTCCTTATTCTGAATCTCCAAGAGCTGATCTCCTGCATATATTTTGGAGCTGTAAATGTGTATATAAGCTTTGGAATTCTCTAAAAGTTAAACTACAAAAGATGGGATACGAAAAATCCACTCTTTTGTGGGAAATCACCATGCTTTATATTTCTCTACCTGGAGTGACCAAATTGCAAACCCATATTCTGATTACCCAATTCAGCTTAGTTAAACTATATATTACAGTTAATTGGGTAGATAGGTTAGCAATTACATGGAGGGGTTTAGACAAATGGCAATTAAATACTTAGCCCACAATTTTTTTTATCTTTAATTGAAAAGTATATTCACAATTTATTAATTACTGGAATTTGCTACTTAATCATATATTACAATAATTCCTTAACTTTGACAACAGTTAGATCTTTAGAAGTACTTTTACATCTCCATAACTACCAAGTTCAAATGAAGAAATTAAGGGTTTGTATTTAGGGTACACTAATACTCTCTCACTCTGGGTTGTAAATCTTGTTTTTACCCCTGTCCTCTCTTTTCCTTTTGTAGCATTAGTAAGACTGTATTGTTTGTGGTAAATGGTACTTTTTATAATAAGTGTGTATATAGTTATCAGTTGTTACATTGTTATTTCTAACCTGGATTGTTACTGTTGCTTGTTTAACTCTTGATAAACATGCTGTTTGAATTAATAAAACAAAGATTTTGAAAAAAAAAAGATTACACCAATACTAGCAAATGAATCCTCCAATATCAAACACCATTCAACAATACCTAGATCAAAAATTTTCAATGTTCGTGTTAAGCTGTAGCTGACCATTTGCGGCCAAAATTCAGTGCAGATGTTACAGAGCTCAGTCTTTAGCTAGGCTCCCTATTTGAAAGATTTTATTCAGCATATCCAAATAAAACCAAACTATATAGCGTTCAATCCCGGTGTGCAAGAAATCTAATTTCTTTACTTTCCTTAATATAATTTTCAGTGCCAACTAAGTGACACCACATGAAAATAGGAGCACAATAGTACATTCTAATAACCATCAACTCTGGTTCTAATACTGTGGATTTATAGAACACAGCCAAAAAATGAACCAGCTACTTTCCAAAACAACACTGTTATTTTGATTTGATATAATAGTTAATCAAATAGCTAAGTATCCAATATTCATAATCCAAAATTGTGCCATGTACAGTGTTACCACTACATAAAAATGGAGAATGTACAAAATTCGGGGGAGAATCACCTCATATTTTCAGATGAAGAATGTATTGAAGTCCTGTGTGTATCCTGACAAAGTTCATGCTATGTATCATGTGTGCAGGTTATACCAGTTGATTTCTCTGTAGTTGGGTTCTAGTTTCCACTTTAGATTGAAGCTGCTATATGTGTTAGTCTTGCACTCTTCTGAGGGTCTGTTGGATGACTTTTAAAATTAAATGGGAGGGATGATTACAGTAGCTTATCTCTGAGATGGAGTCTAACTGTTGTATTAAAGTGCTAATGCCAGAGCTGCAGAAAGAACTTTATAGGTTCACCCTGGGCAAGTTCCTTTTCATCTGAATTTAACAGTAGTTGACTTGTTACAGAATGGTAGGACATAGGTTCATAGGTAAGCACTTGGCTAGCTGCCCTTACAGGTCATTTTAAGCCTAATTTCCCTTTTTGCGCCCAAAATAATGGAACCCATTTTGTTCAATAATTATAAATTACCCCTAATGAGAATAACTAGGACCATACCATAGATAATTTGATGGGATCCCCATTTATGGGATAAAGCATTTAAGAGCTGTCTCTACCAATTAGTAGTATTACAGGGGGCAGTCCCAGGGTTAACTTTTTGTTTTCCATCCATAGATCTAAGTTGTGCTTGAAAATGGACAGGTATGAACATTGTTTAATGTGGATGGACATCAAATAGTAATTGTTGGTGATGCCATGCTGAAGTAGCAAATTATTTCCACATTTATTTTATTTATTATTTATTTTTTATGTTATTTATTTTCAGTTTGATTATCAGGGAAGTCCACTGGACCAGAATGTGCCCATTTTCAATGGAGGCCCGGGGAGAAAAGCTCCATACGCAACACGGATAAAAAAAGGTTACATAATGCAAAGGTAAATTACATATATAAATTTGTACAGTTAGGAACAGCAAATGCTTACATTGTACATTATAAACACAATTAAAGACAATAGATAACACAGTTTGCAGGTATTTACATTCAGAGCAATAAGTTTCAACTGTGTGAAAAATAAGCATCTGAGGTTACTTGATATTTACAATATTTAGCTACTTGGAGTCAAGAGAGAGCTTGCTTAATCTGAAGATGCTAGCTTAGGTTTGTTTTAGGAGAATAGAAAATAAAGTTGTAGGGTAGCATGTAGCAAGGAGTATGGAGAGATCAAAGGGGAAATTTCTTAGAATTTATGTAGGGTGAAAGCAGGAACATTTACGTTTAGTTGACAGCTATGAGAAAAGTTGGGTCTTGAAGGATTCAGAGTTAGGTATAGTCCTAAGTGAAGGAGGGAGAGACTTCCATTTTTTGCCTAGAGAGAAAGAGAGAAGGAGTTGGTCTACAGGACATTAGGGTTTGTGGATAGAGTTAAATTTTGGTGTTCAGATCTCAGAGATCTGATTGGGATGTATGGGGGAAGGATGTTTGTTAAGGCTGGGCATTTCTCTGGATAGAATATTAATTTGTGAGCGGTGGTTAGATGAAGATATTCTAGGTGGTTAGAGAGTTCCAGCCAGTTCAGAGATTGTAGGGTAAGGCAGTGGTGAGTAGAGGTTTTAGATTTAGTTGTGAATTTAGAGATCTTATTATAGCAAATTTCGAGTTTAGAGGTGTTGGAAGAAGACAGGTTAGTTAGAAGAGGGGCTCCATATAGTAAAGAAGGAAGGAGGTAGGAAGTTGCTATAGTATGCCTGGAGGATTTGGAGAGAAAGCGGTTATTCCTATAGAGCATACCTAGCTTTTGGTGTGTTTTCTTTATGTTTTGTTGTATGTGGATATCAAATTTAAGGTGCTCGTCTATGGTAATGCCAAGAAGTTTTGCAGAAGGGACCACTTCTATAGCAGTGTTGTTTTGGCTTAGGATCTTGGACATAATCTTGGATTGTCCAAGGACTAGGCCTTTATGGATTAAAATTGCTGATTTCTATTCTGGTTGTAGCTGAACATATATTACAGATATGTTTTAATGCTGAAAAAAATATTATACAACTGGGTAGCAAGAATGCAGGTCAAGAGCATTAATTTGAAAATGTAGAATTGTGCAAAACTTGACATGGCTTGCTGGAATCATTTTTTGGGGTACATTTTTGTATGCATTGTAACATTAAAGTGAAGTGTAATATGTGTTCACTGTCAGTTGACTGCAAATAAAGTTAATGATTAAAAAACATACAGAAGTGTGATTTTTTTATCCATAGGAGCCATACTAACATATTGCAACTAAAAGGAAGTTTTGCAGAATATGGGCACTGCAGAGTTTGATCAACCAATGCACTTAGTAAATTGAATGATGATTAGCACCAAGGAGCAATGACCTAGAAACTCAGAATGTAGGAACTGCCACAGTCTAATAGTTTTTAAAAGAAACTTTTGGTCTTTTGTTACCTGCATAAAACATTTTATCCAACTCATAATAAATGTGATTTGTTTTTTAGTGTGAAGAAAGCTAACTGCTATGCTATCCTTATCCAATGTTTATTTATTAGTTTTATTGCACGTGAATGACAACTTGTTGATTGAGTTCTAACCAGTGAACACAGCTGGTCATACTACCATGAGATCATAGGTTGTAACCTTGATTTGTAGGAGCTGCAAGATCGCTCTTCATTTTGAAATTGCTGTGTACTTTTTTTGGTGAGTTTCTTTTTTGCCTTTTGGGTGATTATTAAGTTAGTGAAAATAGGACGGCCATGGTGGTGCAGCAGTTAGCGTTGCTGCTTCACAGCAAGAGGCTTTCTGGTTTGATCTTCAGCTGTGGTGTCTTCTGTGCGGAGTCTTCATGTCCTCCCTGTGGTCATGTGGGTTTCCTCTGGGTGCTCTGGTTTCCTTCCACATCCCCAAAGACATGCTGCAAGTGGATCGGACACACTAAAATTGGCCTTAGGTGTGAGTGCGTGCATGTGCGTGCCTTCTATGGAAGGTTGGGCGCTGGGCTGGCAACTCGACACCATAAAACTCCACTGCCAATCATGAGTGGACAAGGTGATCCACTGTGGCGACTCCTAACCAGGAAAAGCCGAAAGAGAGAGAGAGTGTGAGTTAGTGAACATGAATGTATAATATATATATATATATATAGAGAGAGAGAGAGAGAGAGAGAGGGAGGTATAGATGTATATCTATAATCTGCCTATCTATATGTACATACATATGTGTTTGGTGTGGGAACCATAGACATTTATAGCAATGTGATGTTGTGTAGTGAAGCTTACTCCTCTTAAAGAAAGCTTAGTTCAACCAGTTCAGGTGAACTGTGTTTTTAACCAGTAGCAAATGAGGAATTTTTCATCAATCACATGTTTATCATTCTTAAGGGAAGCTTATTTATGTCATTAGATTATCTAGAATGCTATGCATTCTAGAATAATTGAATGCATTCACTCCAGATGTGAGGAGGAAACATTACATAATGAAATATTCCATTGCCACAGAGAATATGAACTGCTTTGTAGATCATTTTGTCTCACTCTATCTACTATTATTATTATTATTATTATTATTATTATTATATACTATACTGATCTATTGCAATGGAAAATATTTGATTAATGCAAGGAGATTAATGAAGGATATCAATTTAAATGGAAATAGGTCTTGTGCTGGCAATTTAAGATATGAAACAGAAACATTTACCAGCAGTTATATGACAGCTGATGTACACAGCCTGACGTATGCAGTAGTGGGAATGAGTTATATGTATGGTTCCTGCTCTTCACCAAATTAAGATTAAACAAGAGGATTCCCTCATCTGCTAGAAAAGTAAGAATTTAAGCATCAGGGCCTTTAAACAATGGAGCATTTTTCTGGGAGCATGATACCACTATCTCAGATAAATATCATTAAAATATCACTGATATACACTGTTAAGTCAGTACAATTTATGTAACTGAGTGTTAAGTAATATACAGACTAAGTTGTACAACTGGGGTTTGTGCTCTGCAAGTTAGTCTATATAAATAAAACATTTGCTGTTCAATAAAGGTGTTAGGCTGTGATATTCTTATTTGTATATTCACAAACAGGACATCCATTTTAGCTGCTGGAGCAGTTCATTCATCTGCTGTCTAAATTTCTTAAATTCTGCTGTGGTTGTTAGCCCTCTCAGTGTGAGTTTCTGCCATTGAGACTATTCTGGATCTCAGTCTAATCCTGTCTTGGTGGAATACACATCCATACTAACCTCCAGGCTTCACAAAAATTAAAACTTCAACAATGCTATAACAAAGTTGCTGAATTTGTAGCAAATACCACTTTCAGAACCCACAACTGTATAGCACTAAAAAGCCTAGGTTGGTTAGAACTGCCTCATCAGCTAAGATATACACAGCTTCTTACCACCTATAAAATTATCCAGCTTCCATCTGACTGTCCAACACTAAAAACTATTCTACACAACTATGTTACCAGTTGGTCATTGTGATCCAGTGACCAAAAACTCCTGTCTGTCTACAATACAGGTAACTATATTTGGGAGGTGGAAAGAGAAGACTCCAGGAGCCCTTGAGGAATGGTCTTAGCAAAGCTTGATCTGGACCTAGAGAAGGAATCAAGCTTAGTGCTTTGTAAAATCATATACTGAGGACAAAGTAGCAGCTTTTAGTATACTTCTAGAATCCAGCCCTTTCCAAAATCCATTGATGAAACCAAGGCAAGGTACAATGGGCCTTGACCCTGTTTGGAATAGAATTATTATAGTGAGTAAAACAAAAGGTCATTACAACTATTTGGAAATAGTCTGTTTTGACATGGGTTATCCCTTCTTCTTACCTTCATAAGAAGTGAACAATTGATCCAAAGATCTGAAAGATTTAATTCTGTCAATATAGTACCTGAGTTGTCCATATATATCCAAGGTATAGAATATCCTTTCACCCTCATTTTTAGGTTTAGGAAAGAAAATGGATAGATTAATAGTCTAGCCTATAGTAAACTCAGATACCACTTTAAGCATAAAATGAAAGATGAGTTCTCAATGAAACCCTTTCTCTATGGAATATGAGATAGGGATGGCTCACCATTTGTAGACTGACCATGTTAACTTGGGCTATAGCTTCACAGCACAATCTCACTCTACTGGCATTCTACATTGTGTCAGAGCCACATTGTGTGGCAGACAAGCTGAGCAGGACCAAGGCACAGCCTCATGAGTGGAAACTTGATTTGGGTTTTCAAAAGTTTGATCCATCTGTGTGGACGTACTTAAATAGACCTCTGTGCCTAGTCTCTGAACAATCAGCTGGCAAAATTCTATTCCAGGACTACATGCAAAAAGGCCTCAAAGACTGATGCCTTTTATTTTCTTTGGACATGGTACATGCATGCCTTTCTATCCTTTCCACTAATTTCCAGGGTACTTCTGAAGATTCAGATGGAATCCCCCAACATCATTGTGGTGACTTCAGTCTGGCTTACGCAATCCTGGTTCTCCCTTCTTTTGGAAATGGTTGGATGCAATTACCACAAGCTTCCTTACAGATTAGATCTACTCACACAAGAACAGGGTGTTTGATACACCTTGACATCAATCATCTTCAATTGACTGACTGAATAATAGGGTCTTGATTCCTTTTAGGTGCCTGTTTTCTGAGGATATGCAGCAGGTACTAATGGAGGCAAGAAATTCTGCTACTAGAAAATCATATATTAGCAAATGGAAAAGTTTTTGTAGTTGGTGCCAACAACATATCCACCACCCATTCAGGGCTGATTGTTCTCTGGTTTTACAATAACTGTAACTTACTATCCTATGGCCTTTCTTATTACTCTGTCAAGTTTAATTTATCAGACATTTCAGCATGTCTGCTCATGAATTCTCATCTTTCAATGTAGTCTTATTTTAAAATATTCCTTGAAGGGGTTTTGCATAACAGGCCTCTGAGAAAACAGGTGGCCCCTTCTTTGGGATCTTAATTTTGCATTGGAGAAGCTGACATGTGGTCCATTTGAATCAGTTAATCTGGGTGACTTGCGATTCTTAACATGGACAGCAGTTTTACTGATTATTCTGACCTCTACAAGAAGGGTTTCTGGGTTGCAAGCTCTTCTAGTCAATCCTATCTCATTTTCCATAGGGACAGTAAGTTTACTTTAAGCCAAACTATCCATCTCTCCATTTTCTTTCCTGAACCTAAAAATGAGGGAGAAATGATGCTCTGATGTCCACAGATAACTCAGGTACTATATTGACAGAATAAAATTTTTCAAAACTTCGTGTTAATTATTTATTTCTTGTGAAGGTAAGAAGGGACAATCTGTGTCAAAACAGACTGTTTCCAAATGATTGTCTAAGGTTATTACCTTTTGCTGTACTTGTGATGACCCTCCACTGACCAGTAATCTAGGAGCCTCAATCCTCACCACTGGCAACAGTGGAGGACGTTCACTGATGGGATGACAGTTGCATGCACAGTATTTTCAGATACAGCTCTCCACATCGAGTGCAATTTCCCTTAGGACCACACAGAGACCACATTCAGTCAGGGGCTGGTTTCTTCCGCTTTCTCCAGATCCCCAGTAAGACTCCCCAATGGCACAGCTATAGAGTTGATATCTCAGCCAAGTGTCTATGCCAAGGTCTTCAGCACCCTCTCCATCCAATCAGTGCTTTGTGTCCCTGCCCAAGTAGCTGACGCACACACTGTTTGAGATTTGATTTACACACACACACACACACACACACACACACACACACACACACACACACACACACACACACACACATACACACACACACACACGCGCGTGCGCACGTGCACGCACACAAACACACGCACACAGCTGGGAAAGGCTGGCACAGGTTTACTTGCTATGCCCTCTTCTGCTCAGACTATAAGGTAGTTATGGCTGCCACCAGAGACTCCTGCCAGCTACCTTAAAGCCCTTCCAGGGGTACCCAATATACTGAATTAAATTAATATTAATCCAAATGGTAGTTTGACCAAGAGCAACGCTATTAGGAGTGGCCCACGCATTGTCACCAAATAAGTATGCAAGTTCTCTCAGAATTTAAATATTTCTACAAAGATCAGCCACAATTAAAGGTTTAAAAGTACTTAATAATAAATAATAAAGAACAAGACAATACTAAATGTTAATTAACAGTGACATCATAGTTCAAAACCAAAGGAAATGTTTAAAATAACATTGCAGTACAGGCTCACACAAATAAAGGAAAACAATATCTAAACTAAGCTTCACTATATTCCTGATTGAAACTAAGTGAGTTACTATACCCTAATAACTTACATAATAGAGCAAGGCAGATGATGTGGTGAATGGTTCTTCTTGTTGTTGTCAGTCCCAAGACCAAATACAGAATGCTCGGTTTCTCTAAGAGACTTCTCAAAATAATATCTAAAATGTTACTGCTGGGACAGCTTGCAGAATGGCATCATTTCTGGTCATTTGACTTCTAGTTCTCATGCAAACCCCCATTGATGGCAGGACATAGCACCTACCTGTAAAAATAGACACACAAGGGCATTTGCTCAGATCTTTGGCAGGTGTTGGAAGTTATAAAACAATTGCATATCTCCCCACTTCCAGGTAGTAATTAGTTCACCCCAAAGACAATACAGAAAGCTTCCTAGTACATACTTTGTGTCTCTGGCTGCCTTGAAACTTGTAACATAACATCTTTATGGCCTAGCCTATAAAGTGATTTAATTTTAGATATTTTTCTAAAGTTTGCTGGACTGAGGTTAACCCCCTGAATTCTATTTTTTACTGTTAAAACATACATTTAAACAGTTAGAATAGTGCATGTATATTTTTGTTCTCATCAACAGAGCACGCTGTGCATATATTTCAAACACAAACACTTTACAAACACCTTTTCAACACAAACATCTGTACAAATCAGTTTGATATACACATGCCATATAGTTCTACTACATTTGTAACACCAGCATCTTATATAAATCATTTTGATATTCAAAATGACATAATTATTTACAAAATTCCAGCTAGCTGTGCTGGCAGTACCTCCTCATCACAGCAAATCTATTCCAGGCAGAGTCAAGACCCACTCTACCAAGCCATGGCTTCAACTATGGCTGTTTGGAAAGGTTTGGATTCTAGAAGTACCCTAGATGCTACTACCTGATGCTCTATACATACTTTTATAAAGCACTACAAATGTGATTCCTTCTCTAGGTCCAAATCAAGCTTTGCTAGGGCCAGTCTCCATAGGATCATGGAGTCTTCTCCTTCCACCTCCCACATGTAGCTAGCTATATTAATCTACCCATACAGCCATGGCTACTGCAGTAGTGATCAGTATAATGAACACAGTACAGTTATATAAGGTGAACTTACCATAAGAGTAGATGTTTGAATAATCATTGCTGCAGTAGCCATTCCTACCCTCTATCCTCCCTTCTTTTTTGCTGTGATTTTATGCTATGGTGTGGGCACTAATATCTTATTGTCCCTAGCATTGCCCTTTAATTGCTCAGTCTCCCTCTCTCTGCTGTCAGGAAAGCTCTGAAGGGCTTCATACCTAAACTTGCCTTCTAGCCAGCTCAGCTCAATCTGCTTGACAGTTTGGGCATGTGAAAGGTGCCCTGAAGCTTTGGAAGTTAGCTGGCCATTGTATCCTTGGCAGGATATACTTTTATCCTTAAATATTTTTTTTTAAACATGCTTTTAATTTTAATAAGTATACACTTTTCCCCATAACCTTCAATAATTCTCCCAACCTTGTCAGAAAGAGTAGGACTGGAATTGACAAAGTGCTTAGTATACACCCGCACACACACACACACACACACACACACACACACACACACACACACACACACACACACACACACACACACACACTCAGACACATATATAGACAAACACACTTCAAGCTTCTAAAGTGAATCCATATATCTAAATATATTATGGGTTTCTGACAAAGTGGAGTTAGTCTCACCAGTCCTACCTTCCTGGGCCCTGTCTGCGGGACACCTAGCAATCCAATGAGTTATGTATGGGTATATGCCCAGTTTGGTGAGTTAGTCAACTATATCTGAGGGGGGTGCTGTATTGAATGTCCTGGCCAGGTCCAGGTAGGCAGTATGTACCATTTTCCTCTCATCTATTGCCTTGTTGATCTTCTCAAAGTAGTCCACAGGTTTATTAGGCATGATTTTCCCTTTACAAAGCCAAACTGGGTTTGGTCCACTTTCTGAACAGTGCCTATGTCTCGGTTGATCATTTCAATGATAATTGTTTTCATGGCTTTGTGTATTAGACTAGTCAGACTAATGGGTTTGTAGTTTCATGGGTCAGTTGACTGTCCAATTTTCTGAAGCTGGGATTACCATTGCAGTCCTCCATTATCTTGATACAATGCCTGTTTTGAAGCTATAGTCGAAAAGTGACTCACGTGGTCCTGATAGGTCATGTTTCTAACTGTTTATGAGGCATCCTGGGATATTGCTGAGGCCCATTGAGGCTGTGTTTTTATATCCCTTTATATGCCTTCTATTACCCCTTCCAAACAGTTTTTACCCCTTCCTAACTGTTCTTCACATCAACTAAAATCCCTAGTTAACATATAATTGCCACCTTTTGTCTCTCATTGATTCTGTAAAAAATTGCTAATAGCTCTATCACCTTTGAAAAACCAGCCATAAGGACTCAATGTTCACTACTCAAAGACCATTAAAATGTGTTTCTTTTCTACTCAAATAGCCATGGTAAAGCTAGTAACTAAAGCTAGAAATACTAACAAAATAAAGTAACTTTCCCTTTACTTCCTAAAGTATCATTCTTCTATCTAATGTGCAGGACACATGGACCAATTACTGGACACAAACCTACTTTTACCTGTTAGCATCAGTCTACTCTTGGACTCAAAAAAGAAAGAATAATGTACAAACACGTTTCCTCATGATACTAAAATGTTCATCTCTCAGGCATCTACTGAAATGGCCTTTACAACAATCATTATAAACTTGTGTTTCAAGCACTGTTGAAAAGATACAAGTTTTTGTTAAGCATATATCCAAACAATATCTGACCTCTTATGTATGTCTTTATACATACTATATACTATCTAGATCTACATACTATCTATTGATGTTTTTCATCTATTAATACGTTATTCTCACTCTTGTTCTTGAATCTGTATTTTACTCTCAGTTTTATATGTAATTGTGTACACTTCTCTGTATTATATGTTGTGCCTGCATATGTAAATATGTACATGTCTCTGTTAATTATGCAAATTTTCTCCCCAGGCCTCTGCTGAAAAAGGATTTTTCCAATTGGGCTTCCCCCTGTAAACAAATGTAAAATAAATAACATAACATAATATAACATAAAATAAAATAAGCAAGCACCACCAAGGCCTGCTTCCTTCTAATAGTCGGGGGGGGGGGGGTGTATGCTAGTAGGTATTTCATGGTGGAAGTTGGGGGAATGGGGTGTGGATTTTTTATGCTGAATTAGAAAAGCAGCACTTTTGCTATGTCACTCTGCTCAGTGAAGGCGGCACAACTGAGTACCAGTTCAGCACACTGTTGTGAGTTGCCTTTAAGGTTACAAACATACCTGTAGAAGGCCTTGTGGTTGTCTTTAGCATGTCAGGCTTTCTTGACTTTGTTAGTGGCCTTGTTGGACTTAATTATTCCTTAGTTTCCAGTTTAGTTTAATTAGAGGGCTGTCATCATTACAGGAGTTGCTATTCTTGATTTTAGCCATAACCTTTTCCTTGTTATATACACTATAAAGATTAGGATTCCACCAGTGTGGTTTGTGCTTTTAGAGTTTGTTTTCGGCTTAGTTCTAGAAGATACTAAGGCCTCTATACAGCCAATTACATGTTTACACAGGATCTCTGTGAAACATTCCACATAGGTTGCTTTGAAGTCTGGGTAAGAAGGAGCACTGAATTTTGACAAACTACCAAGTAATAGGATGTAGTTTGCATTGGAATAGTTCTTAACTGTTACAGAGTCTGCTGGGGTTACCATGCTGATTTTTATTACTGAAAGAGACAGGTTTGTGGTCCAACCTCACCAGTGAGGACATGACACTGGGGGTATGCAACACTTTCCCAAATTGACTAGTATGAGGTCCAGTGTGTTTGAACTTCTAGTTGGTGTGTGCACTATCTGGTCAAGGATATTTCTGTTAATTAAGTGCAGGAATTGTGGTGCCTGTGAATCTGATGCAGTGCATGTTTCCCAGTCTATAGAGTGGTAGTTAAAGTCTCACAACAATGGGGTATTTGGTTGAACAGTGATTGTCTCCATTAGGTCTAAGTATAAGATATGGAATTCTTGGGACTCAGATGGTGGCCTATAGCTTGCTAGGATGTGGTATGGAAGTTTATCTATGGTGATTTGCCCATGGATAAACTCCAGGGTATCATCCCGTTTAACCAAACTAGAGGTATACTTGTTGCTAATGTAGATTGAGAATCCTCCACCTTTTGTCTCTGTCTGTGCAGCTGATGGCCTAAATGTGTGGAAGGCACTCAAGTCTTGCACTGTGACACTGGAGATTTAAACCATGCCTTGGTAATGGCACAGATGTCTGTATTCTTCAGAGTGATGAGAGCTTCTAGGGTGTAAAGTTTCTTGTTTAGGCCCATCAACACATTTTAGTGCACCCCTCAGGTCGCCTTGGGGTTTATTATTTATAGGTCTTTGGTCTATTGTACAATGGCTTGAGTTAGTATTTTTTTTTCTGGCTGTAGCTATTTTTTTATAAATTTCTTCAGCAGGTGGATTTAGCCTTGCAGCACAGAGCCTTGGTTCTTGAGCTTAAAGAAGATGCTTTAAGCCAGCATGGAATTAAATGTTTATAGCAGTATTATTCCTTGTTATCTTGTTATTAGTTATGCTCAGTATTATTTATATATATGTGTAGATATATATATATATATATATATATATATATATATATATATATATATATATATATATATATATATATATAGTTTTATCATGAGAAGGTCCAACCAGACTCCATGAAATGATGGAATTACTGACCAACTTCCACTAAAATGACAATATCGAATTCCAACATTGTCGAAATACTACTTGCCGTAAATCTCGAAACGGGCTTTAACATGGCTCTAGATGGGGGCGAGAGTCGTACTTCGACAATGTTAGGTTTGACATTGTCACCTTTCGGCCTCCTGACTTTGACTGAAGTGAGTTCGACCGAACCCACTTCAAACTTCTAATGCCAAACCATATATATGTATCTGTGTGTGTGTGTGTGTGTGTGTGTGTGTGTGTGTGTGTGTGTGTGCGTGTGTGCGTGTGTGTGTGTGTGTGTGTGTGTGTGTGTGTGTGTGTGTGTGTATGTGTGTGTGTGTGTGTGTGTTTGTGTGTGCGTGTGTGTATGTATGCATATATATATATATATATATATATATATATATGTGTGTGTGTGTGTGTGTGTGTGTGTGTATGTATATATATATATATATATATATATATATATATATGTATATTATACATATACACACACAAACACACACACACACACATATATATATATATATATATATATAGAGAGAGAGAGAGAGAGAGATGAATTGATAGATATAGATATATAGATATATTT
Source organism: Protopterus annectens (assembly GCF_019279795.1). Lineage (NCBI taxonomy): Eukaryota > Metazoa > Chordata > Ceratodontiformes > Protopteridae > Protopterus > Protopterus annectens. The sequence continues at coordinate 1,243,795,856 of NC_056746.1, forward strand.
AAAAACATCTGATGGGGACTTTGAGCAGAGATTTTTTTTTCACTGCCATGTTGGCACTGCAGGAGTTGAGATCTTATTGGGAAAGGATAGTCTTCCAGATGGAAGCTTTCTTTTTTAAGAGCTCACATTAAAGTGAGACCAGTCACTTGGGGCATCTAATTATCAAAGAAAAAGGACCAGAGTTCCATTGGTGGAACTGAATCATCAACATAATGGACCAGTGGTTAAAAAAATTAAGATGTGGATCTTGCAGAGGGGCCTCTCAACCCACAAAGGTGGGACAGCCTGCAGACGAGCCTTTGGTACTGCAACCTCCAGCCACCCCTGTAAGTAATTTAGTTGATATAGTGTGTTCTTAATAACTCAGTCTACAACATCTGTCATGAGAGGAATATCTTGAAGTTTTTTAGATGCACTACCTAAAGAATAAAGGTCAAGATTGTTTGAATTAGATATTGAGAAATGACTTGGTAACTCTTAGCTGGACCCCCATAGTCCCTAAGGATGAAGTTGTAAAATACCAGTCATCCCCATCTTCATTTTTCCCCAGTTCCCATTAGTAAGTCAGCAAAAGGTGGTGGGTCATAGGATATTTCTAGCAGATATGGGGCAGTGTGGACCATGTCTCTTCTGGTGACTTAAGCAGGCTGTCAGGAGCACCTATTATGGTGTGTTTCACCTTGATCATTATGAAGATTTGCTGTGGGGAATACATGGATTTGCCTGTCTTAATCAATGCTGATGGAATTCAGTGGATTTTGGTAGCCAAGGGATTGTTGGGCCTTCAATAGTGGCAGATGTGCCTGGTTGACTTTCCATTTTGTGTATATGTGCTCACTTTTTGACAAATGGAATCTACCTGCAAAATGCTGGGTGATAGCAGAGCAGTCACTTCTCAGACTTCTCAAGAACGGACAACAGGCAGGCCTGTTTTTGGAGCAAACAGCAATGGGGCAGGCCCTCTTTTTGAGGTCCATGAAGGGCTTCTTCACTTTGAGGCAATTCCTGAAAGCACAGTTTTGCATTCATCAATTAAGACTGATGTCTTGGTCAAGGACTTATCAACTTACCTGGATTCCCGAGAAGCTAAGTACTTATTATAGGGTTACAGTTTTAGTTTTTCCATTAAGTCAGATGCTTTGCTGGATGGCAAGATTTGCAGTAACCTGAGGTCAGCTAGTAAAAAGGAGGAGAGAGTCAGGCATTTTCTTAATAATTCACCCATGTTCCCCATTTGCAACCTCTTCACTGGCACTCACCCCTCAGAAGGGCAGTTTAGGTTGAGACATCATTTATCTTTCCCAAAGGGTCCTTTGTCAATGACTGCATTAGTAGGGATAATAACTGGGTGCAATATTCATCTTTGGATGAGGACGTACACCTGATTAAGTAATTGTCTGACCTTTGGAGAGCAAAACTGGATAGTGAAGTCACCTTCTACTGTCTCCCTTCATAGAAAAGGGACTGGCCACTATAAGGCAAATGTTTTGAATGCATGGTCAGATTGACCCAAGTGAGGGGAAAGGTGAGTCTATCAGACCAGGTGAACAACGGCATGAGCCGGTGGCAGATGACAGTCAGCTGCCAGATGGAAAAATATTAATTTTTATAGTTTCCTTTCTCAAGATCATGGATGCAATTTTACTATATTAGAAGACTGATGAGAAGGCATATAGCTTGGGGATCATATAGCTTATTGGCTAGAGAGCATAGAAGTCAGTTTATAAGCTTTTTTCTACACTATAAATTAGGCAGGTTGCAAGGCTGTATGTGTTTTCAGTGTTTCAACTGCACCCAGAGCCACGCAAGTTAAGATAAGAATATTTTCTTAATCAACTGCATTGCTTTATAAAGTGATCACTACTGTTTTTGAGAATTCTAAAGCATTTAATTTTGTAGCAAAAATAGTAATTTCTGTGTTTGCTGCCTTTTCTAGTCTGCATGCCTCCAAATTTCTTTGCAGATGGGCAAATTAATCAAGGACCTAGAAAAACCAGAAAACGGTAACACACTAAGAAAAAAAGTCACAGTTGGCAACACCACCGAGGAATGGAAGAACTCTGTCAGGATAGTTCCAATACAGGTACCAAACACGTACCACACAAGTAGCTTTTCAAGTAGACCAGTGCGAACAGTTAAAAATAAGTATTTATTTGTTCACTAAAAATAAATGTAAATTTATTTTTAGTGAACAAATAAATACTTATTTTTAACTGTTCGCACTGGTCTACTTGAAAAGCTACTTGCTGTGGTACGTGTTTGGTACATGTATTGGAACTATCCTGACAGAGTTCTTCCATTCCTCGGTGGTGTTGCCAACTGTGACTTTTTTTCTTAATTAAGGACCTAGTTATTTGGGAGTTGTTTGTTATTTATTCTGCACTTGAGAGCTGCATTTGCAGTGCTTTTACATTAAGAAATTTCAGGATAAGATATTTGTGGCAGAGGGTCTTCACCTGGGCTTTTTGAGTAGGGAAGCACTGCAGAAAGCTCAAAATGTACATTTATTGGCAGGAGGGCAAAGGAGTCAGTTTCCAAGCTGTTATTCTCTGCTCAGAGCTACCCACTGGGCCTCGGTAGTTAGCAGTGCCCTGCACAGTAGCAAATGCCTAGACAGTAAAATTAACCTATAAAGTTCATATTAGATCTCAGAAAATGTTAAACACTGTGACATTGCGCAGAAATAAGCATAGAGAAGCCAGTTTGTGCATTGAAGAGCACTGCTATTTCTTAACATTATATAACACCTTGCCATTAAACCCAAAAACCACCCTAGGAGACCCCTTTTAAAACCCAATCCTTTATCTGAAACAGCCAACCTTATTGCAGGATCAAACAACATGGATAGGCAATTTCAAATGTCTCTGTATCCAGTTTGGTAGATTTGGGCATCATAAGGCAATGTAGCAATTGCTTCATGTTCTCAGACAGCCACTTAATCATTTAAGAAAATAACATGCCATGCAAGAGATGTAAATACACAACTTCCTTGGAGGCAAAAATCTCGCATACAAACAAGGTTGTCAGGAATACCCATCACATACACTGTTTACCACAGATTGTTTTATGCTGAGACACTTAAAATAAACCTTCCCAAATCTCAAAGACCACCAAAGCCATTTAATAGCAACACTGCTTCTCAGCAGTCAGTGAAGTACACACCAAAAGCAATACCAAACATCTCACATAAGCCTACAACTAATGGTCCCCCAATTGCAAAGCCCATAGGACAATAATACACTTTACCTAATACTCTTTTGTCACTGGGGACTCTACTTTGTGACACACAATGCCCCACTCACCAAGTTAGAGAGAAGATAACAGTTAGTTGTCTGTCTGGAGCCAGGATCTGCAATATCATGCACACACTCAAATTACTGTACCCCGGGTACCACTATGAATCCATCATAGTCCATGTGGGTGTGAATGACCTGAGACATTCCTTACTGGACTATATGAAAAGAGATATAATGAATCTCTTGGAATGTCACTGATAGGTATGAGCCTTGCATTGAGCAACATTCTACCTTCACCAAGGGTAATGCCACAGTATGAACATAAAATGATTGATTTTAATAAATGGCTTTTTTTCTGGTGTCACTATAGAGGGATTCAGTATCTGTTAACATGGAGAACATGGGCAAAAGGCTGCATTGCTTTGTCAATGATAGGTTGCACCAGTCCCACTTAGGCTTTTGGATACAGGCTAAAACTTTATCCACCCCTTACTTCCTTTTTTAGGCAATGCCAAAAAGACAAAACTACTAACATAGTAAAAAGGTCTACAAGCAATCATAAGGTGTTACTGCTAAATGCTCAGAACCTAAACATTTTTTTTTCCTTTCAAGCTCTCTTCACTCTGGAAAATGTAGACATCTGTGCAGTGACCAAGACTTGGTTCAAAGCAATAGAAAGTATTTCGTTAGTGCAAAGCTACAGTGCATTCCACACATTTAGACCAACTACAGCACAGACTGGGGTCAAAGATAAAGGTGTTCTGATCTACTTTAGCAACAAATATACCTCCAGGTTGGTTAAGTAGGATGATACCATATGTAAGGTCCTTTACCATATCATGGGTAGCCAGGGCTGCTATTTTTGCCCCTAGAGTCTCAAGACTCTCACCTAAACATACTAGAGGCCCTCAGCATCCAAACACTCTATTCAGATAGTGCACGCTCCAACCAAAGGATTAAAGCTACTGGATCTGGTACTCTCCAACGTGGGAGAGGACTGCACCCCCCCCCCCATGACACTAATGAGGTCAGATCAGAAAGTTGTGTCATTTCAAGTAAAAATCAATCCAGAAAATCCAGCTAAACCAGGAATATTTAGGAACTATTCAAAGGCAAAGTACATCATATTATGTAACAGTTTGTCAAAATTCAAGGCTCCCCCCAAACCCTGAGAGCACAACTACCTATGCATAATTATTCACAGAGTCACTATGCAAACATGTGAATGGCTGATATAGGCTTCCACACCCACCAGAAAAAAAAAAAAACAAAAGAAACATTACTACTGGATTCTTCACCTAAACAGAGTATATGATAAAAGAAGAAAAGCTGGAGTGTGCACTATCTGAATAGAGTATTTGTTTGGATGCTAAGCACCTCTAGTAAGTTTAAGTAAGAGTCTTTGTCTAAAGAGATTTAAGCCTGCACAAACTAAAGCAATGTTGGTGATTCCCTACTTGGAGAGGAAAACAATCCTATATTTTTTTGTCTGTGAGTGATAAAGCTGCTTTCTGTTTTGCCTGCTCCATCTTCTTTTCTGTTTTAAGAAATCTGCTTGGCCTGATATGTTTGTTCTTTGTGAGAGATATACACTTAATAAGCTAGGCTACACATTTCACATGTTTTTTCATTGGTTAAATTGTTTGAGTAATACTTAAATGCACAGTGAATTTCTGGGCCTTTATCTTTGTCTGAAAATATTTCAAGCATGCATAACCTAAAGCACTGCCAGTAATCCCCTGCTAGTTTTCCCCAGCCACCCTCTCCTTTGTTCATTTACTTTTTAAACCTGGTGATTTTAAGCTCCCCACCCCTACTGTAAATTGAGCTTAATAAGTTTGATGCCACAAGACAAACAAGCAATGATTGACATTAACAATTGACTTAGCTTCTGGTGTCAGTCCAAGGGGATCCAATATCTGTCAGCCTGGGAAGACATGGTCAGCAGGCCAGAGATGATCTATACCTGTCTCCTCTAGACTTTTGGATACTGAGAAAGGCATTGGCCACCCTAGTTTGCCATTTTTAGGCAGTGTCAAAATAACCAACCTCCCAACATAACAAAATCTTCTCTAAATAAACTCAGTGTACTGCTGTGTAATGTTAGAAATCTAAAACAAGAAACCACACTCCCTGGAAGCACTCTTCACTTTAGAAGATGCTGACATCTGTGCAGTCACTGAGACATGGTTCAAATGTGGGGAAAACACAGCAGCCGTGCAGGGCTACAATGCCTTCCATATGTTCAGACCACAAACTAAGCATAAAAGAACCAAAGGAAGAGGTGGATCCATCACTGAGTGGGAAAAATACATGAGCACATGACCACAAACATGCTGGCTCAGAGCTTTTTGGACTTTGTCAATGCAAATGCTCTGGAACAGCTAGTCAGCACACCCACAAGAGGCTCAAATGCCCTGGACATAGTACTCACTAACATGAGAGAACATTGCACCCCTTGTGTGATGTCCACCATAGTAAGTTCAGACCATAAATCAGTCTCATTTGATGTAATTATAAGACAGATACCCCATAAAGCTCAAAAATGCTTAAGAATTTTTCTAAGACAAATTATCTCCTATTAAGTGATGGTAGAAGAAATTTCAAAGCCCCCTAGATAACACTGACTCCTATGCAGAGGTGAACGCCAATGCCCTATACAACCACTTAAGCAGCTGTATAGAATCAGCTATACCTGACCGGATTAAAACCAGGTCTTGCAAAAAAAACAAGCCACTATTTTGGACCCCTAGTATAAACAGGATATACAACAAGAGAAAGACATAAGCCTGACTAGCTTGGTCTGCAAAGCTATGGAAAGGATCATCATGGACCTCATAAATAAAGATATTGGGGACCTACAGACACTGGATCCTACCCAGTTCGGCTTTGTTAAGGGCAGATCCTGCCTCTTAAACCTGGTTGACTTCTTTGAAACAGTCAGCAAGGCCATTGACGAAGGGAAGGTGGTCCACACAGCCTATCTGGACCTCGCAAAAGCCTTCGATACAATACCCCACTCGGGCATTATAGATAAGCTCACCAGCTTAAATATAAACCCCTATGTCACTAGATGGGTTGCAAACTGGCTCAAGGACAGAACCCACATGGTTAGAATTGCTGGAGCCATGTCAGACTCCAAACCAGTTACAAGTGGCATCCCACAAGGCTCAGTTCTGGGACCTCTCTTGTTTGGTATATATTTCTCGGAGGTACAGGGCAACACGGAAGGACTGTGGCTGACCAAGTTCGCAGATGACTGCAACTGGGCACCATAATCGACTCTCCAGCTGACACAAGCATCCTCCAAAAGGGCCTCATAGAAACAGATAACTGGTGCCAGAGCCATGGCCTCAAGCTAAACGCCAAAAAGTGTATAGTCATCCCCTTTGGCAAAAACAAAGTGCCCACAAATGATCACATAGGTGGTAATCCATTAAGTACAGAAAAAGTAATGAGGGACCTGGGGACCCAAGTTGATAGCAATCTCTCATTTGACAACCACGTGGCCAAAGTGGTTAGAAAAACATTTTATGTAGCCCACCTAATCATGAAAGGATTCACATCTAGATTAGGGGAGGTCATCGTGCCTCTTTACTCATCCCTCATCAGGCCCATAATCGAGTACAATGCCCCTTTTGGGATGTACCTTACCAAACACCTGCAGCAACTGTAAAGACCCCAAAAGTACCTCACCAAGAGGATCAAAGGGCTCAAACAGATGCCATATGCTGCCCGGTTAAAGAAACTCCAGCTCTACTCAGTGGCATACCGCCTGCTCAGAGGTGACCTGTGCCTGATGTATAAGGCCATGTCCAACCCGGAATTAAGGGACATGCTGCACCTCAAAAATATCATATCCCATCGAGCTACACGCTCGAGAGACTTGAACCTCAGTACTGAAATAAATAGGACATGCTGGAGGGACAGATTCATAACCCAGAGGCTCCCTTCACTCTGGAATAAAATCCCAGTCCAGGTTAGGCAGAGTCCCTCATTGATTCTCTTCAAGAGGAGTCTTGATGAGTGGATGGGAGATCGTAGGTTTACCCCGGGTATCACTTCTGTGTCACTGTTAGACAGAGGCACAGTATACTAACCTCGAAAAAGGGCATAGCAAAATTAATTTAAAATGGGTGGCGAAAGCCAAACATACTCTGGCTAGGCTTATAAATGCCCTAGGGCAGATAGCCTAGTATGAACCTATGAACCTATGAACCTATGTCCCAGAACAAGAGGAGGCTGGCTCAACAGAGGAAGAAATCCCTCTCTAGCTTAAACAAACACATTAAAGAACTTGCTAAGTCCTTCAAAGCTAATTATGAAGCAAAAATAGCCTCCATGGCTAAGGATAATCACAAGGCATTCTTTAACTACATCTGAAGTCTAAAAGGGAATACCCAGCTATGTGGTGAACTGGTTGTGGATGGCAACCACCCATATTCAACCTGAGGTAACAGCCAGCCTGCTAGCTGACAAATTGAAAGAAAACTTCATCCCCTGTCCCCTCCAGTCATTCTCCAAAGTATGCCTGGCACCATTCCTCAGCCTATTATCTCAAGAGAACAGGTCATCTTGGTGTTCTGCAACGCCAAAAACATGACATCAATGAGACTGGACAACATCCCAGATTGCCTTTTAAACAACTTAAGACATGACCTAGCAGACCCACAGGGATCCCTGTTTAATCACAGTCTGAGAACTGGCTATGTTCCAGTGAAATGGAGGCCAGCAGCAGTAACCCTCTGCACAAAGGGGGACCATCAACTGACCCTGGGAATTATTGACTTGCTCCATCTGCAAGGCCATGGAAAGAATCATTATGGACCTTATTAACAAGGACATAGGTAATCTCCATACTCTGGACCGAACCCAGTTCAGATTCATTAAACGTAGACCATGCCTGTTAAACATGTATGACTTCTTCGAGAAAGTCACCAAGGCCCTGGATGAGGGAAAGACAGTGCATAATGACTATCTTGACCTAGCCAAGGAATTTGACACAAGTCCACACTCAGGTATTATAGAAAAACTCTCCCAATTGGGAATTAGCCCCTACATTACCATATGGGTATCCAGCTGGCTCACCAACATGACATACTGTCAAGGTGGGTAACTGCCTCTCACAAAAGGCCATTCACCAGTGGCGTACCACAGGGTTCTGCGCTTGGTCTATTCCTGTTCAGAATTTATTTCTCAGAAGTCCAGGCAAATATGGATGGCCTGTGGCTGACTAAGTTCATTGACAATTGTAAAATGGTAGCAATCAATGAGTCCCCTAACAATGTTAATATCCTGCAGACTGGGTTAACACAAATGATTGGTGCCACAGCCATAGATTAAAGATAAGTGCAAAAAATGCATTATTTTTCCCTTTGGAAAAGCTGACATCTCTGGTAATAACATTATAGACAGTGCCCCCCCTAAGTGTAGACCCAGTGGTACATGATCTGGGTAATCAGGTTGACAGCAAACAGAACTTTGACCACCACGTATCCACAGTAGTAAAAAAACCCTTCTTATGAGTAAAGACATCACATAGATCTATCTGAACTTTCACCACCATGAATCCACAGTAGTAAGGAAATCCTTCTTATGAGTAAAGACATCACATTTAGATCTAAGGATGTTATAATTCCATTATACTCAGCCCTCATCAGACCAATAATTTAGTACAATGCTCCCTTTTGCATGTACCTCACCACACACTTGCAACAACTGGAGAGACCACAGAGGTTCTCACCAAGAAATTAAAGGGTACACAAAACAAGTCTTACATGGAAAGACTGAAAGTCAAGTCACTGCATTCTGTATCCTACAGGTTGCTAAGGGGAGACCTGTGCCTGGATTACAGGGCAGTCTCTGACCCAGGCCTGAGGGAAATGCTACACATTAGTAAATCAAACTGCAGGAGGGTCACTCACTCCAAGGATCTTAATCTAGATTCTGACATGAACAGGTTATGCTGGAAAGATAGATACATCTCCCAGAGACTGCCACTTCTCTGGAACAAGCTTCCAATTCATGTGAAACAGAGCGCATCCCTGACCCTCTTCAAATGCATCCTAGCTCAATGGATGGGTGACTACAAATTCACTCTTGGGGTAGTGCCAATATCCCTTCTGAACAGAGAGGGTTGGTATTAACTATCATAGACCCTTACCTCTGCAAATTTCACTCACCTAACCAGTGACAATTGAGGCTAGGCTTGTAAGGGCTCTAGGGGTGTTAACCTAGTAACCACCTATCAACCTATGAAAATCAGGAAAAGAAACTCTCTTAAAGACAAGTGCTCTCTTATAAAACTAAACAAGAAACTAAGAGGTCTAATTAAGTCCAACAAGGCCAACTATGAGGTCAGGATAGCCTTGCAGCTTAAGGATAATCAGAAGACCTTCTTCAACTATGTCTGAAACCATATATGTACCACACAACAGTGTGCGGAACTGGTGGTGAATGGTACCACCTACACCAGTCAGGATGACATAACAAATCTACTAGCTGATAAATTCAGCTCACCCCCACTCCACCTCCACAAAGCCCTACTAAGTGAAATCTCCTCCAGCATACTTCTGCTAGCTATCAACAGGGACAAGGTATTGACTGCACTTATTAAAGCCAGGAACAGTACCTCTGTGTGTCCTGACAACATCCTGGGTTGCCTCCTGAACAGTCTAAAACATGACCTATCAAGACCACTTGAGGAACTCCTCAGTTATAACCTTGAAAACAGACTATGTTTCAAGTGAATGGAGGACTACAACAGTATTTTCCCTCCACAAAGGTAGACCATCAACCAGTCCAGGGAACAACAGACCCATCAATCTAGCAAGCCTAATATGCAAAGCCATGGAATGAATTATCATGGGAATGATCAACAAGGACATTGGCAATCTATAGACACTGAACCCATCCCAATTTGGCATTGTTAAGGGAAGGGCATGCCTACTTAACCTAGTAGACTTCTCCAAGTGGGTCACCAAGGCAATGGATGAAGGTAAAACAGTGCCTATCGTGTATCTTGACCTGACTAAGGCATTTGATATAACACCCCACTAAGGCATTGTTGACAAGCTCTCTGAGCTAGGTGTAAATACTTAAATTACTGTGGATTACTGGCTGTCTTACAGACAGGAACCAAGAGGTCGGGATTGGTGAGATTACCTCCACCAAGACACCAGTCACAAATGGAGTACCCCAGGGCTCCAAGTTGGGCTCGCGCCTGTTTGGCATCTATTTTTCAGAAGTGAAGGCTAATGTTAAAGGCCTCTGGATCACCAGCTTTGCAGATGACTATCAATTGGGAGCTATTATACATTCTTCTAAAACACCCTAAGAGTCAACCCAGTTAAATGGGATCTGGGAACATAGGTAGACAGCAATCTGGCCTTTGACCAACATGTAGCTAAGATATTAAGAAAATCATTCTATGTTGCTCGACTTATAGGTAAGGGTATGGCATTCAGGTCCAAGAAAGTTATAGCACCACTCTACTCAACCTTTATCAGACCTATCATTGAATACAAAGCCCATTTGGCATGTATCTAACCAGACACTTGCAACAGTTGGTACGCCCACAAAGGTTTCTTACCAGAAAAATTCAGAGCATAAATACCCTGTCCTACATCAATGACCTAAAAGCTGTCTGCATCTCTGTATTTAGTCTCCTACAGGCTGCTGAGAGGGGAACTTTACCTGGCTTACATGGCTTCCTAAGACCCAGCCCTTATGGATCTGTTGCACATCTGCAAAGCAATCAGTACCAGAAAAACAAGCTCCTGGGATCTGAACTTCACTTGTGACATAACTAGAACATGCAGGAGAGACATATATGTGTACTAAAGGATGCCCACACTATGGAATATATTTCCCACTCATGTAAAACAGTTGGTTGGGAAATGGTAAATTTACCACCGACCTCACCCTCGTGTCTCTTATGGACAGGGGCCATGAATAGTAAAAGTATTATCCAAACACCTCCCCCCTACAAATCCTTATCTACCTTCCTACTGATGTGCCTCTGCCACCAATTATGATACTTGAGATCCAAAAGGTAGGGGGTGCATGGCTAGGCTTGTCAGGGTCCTAGTGGTTGTTAGCCTATTAAAATATGAACCTATGAATCTGCGGTTGGAATCTAGTCACACAACTCAGCCGCTGCAAACTTAGGTAATCTTTTTTCCTCTTACTGTGTGCATGTCTAACACCACACTCCTTTCTTCTGACCTCTCCTGTGGTGAGAAGAGGCTGGAATTTATGTCCACTATACACAGTCTGGTGGTGATAGCTAACAATTCACTTATATTCCATGACCAAGTCTGTGCAGTTGTCAAGTCATCGTATTATCACGAAAATCATATCGCCTAAATGACTTAATATCTGCTGTGGAATTTGTTACTGAGATGCACGTTTATGTGTCTTATCTTTTGACTAATTGTAAAGCACTTTATCTTGGGATTATGGATGTGATCTTTCTCATCTGCTGCAAGTACATAACTGCACAGACAGATGGCTGAAGTCATGTGACTTCAGAGGTAATGAAGTATTTGATTTACTTAAAAAGTCATGTATTCATAGACAGATGGCTGGTTGCTGTTTCTTTCAGCTGTTATATTACCCCTGTGTTGCATGACCTGCTCTAGCTTTCTACCATAACAAGGTCTGTCTTCAAGACCATAATCTTAACATTCATTGTACTACAGAGATTAGGTATTGCCTGACAGCAAGGCTCTTGTTACCCTAAACTCTCTCCCATTTCTTAGTCAACATAGATTATTATATGAGGGGTTGTTAGTTGCTCCAAGGATTCAAATGGTGACCTTATGTAGGTATTCATTTGGCTACTTTATACTCATCCTATGGAATTACCTGCCTTATTTAAATCCTAACAGAGACACCTTTTTTTAGCTAGCCTTGGTTACTTTGGATTATAATTTGTTTACTTGTTTATTTATTTATTTATTTATTTATGTAACTTTTTATATGTGTAGAATATTGATCAAACGATAACCAAAGTCTCAGTGCAGGTTACATCATAATGTAATAAAACAATTTACAGTATTCAAATAACAGTGATTTACATTTATGAATAAGGATAGACACTCTGACAAACAATATGACCATAGAAGATCTAACAAACCAAATGCATGTATGGTTATATAGCTGCAATACAAAAAGGAGAATACAGTTAAAGTAGGAGAAATAGTAAGGTCCAGGCTGCTAGGTCAGGAAAGTTAATAGAGATCTGTAAGGTGAAACAGGGATTGGATTATGTATAGCAGGATTAGAGCAGTAATAGTGTGGTAAGCTGAGTCACAGTTTAGGCTGAGTGTGCTCATCAAGTGAATCAGGTGTATGGGAGGAAGGGGGCACTATGTGGTTGGAGATAGTTTATATAACATGTCCATTAGATGGACAGTTGCAGTCAAACTGTTTTAATAAGTATTGTTTAAACTGTAGTCTGAACATGGAGTACTTTGTGTGATCAGTTAACTCAGGCAGAAGAGATCCATAGTTTTGGGGCCAGTACAGAGAAGCAATGGCTAGTCGAGTGAGGTTTGAGAGAAGATAATTGTAGGGACGAACCAAATCTAGTTCAGCTTCTTAGGCTATAAGTTTAAGTGGTGATAAAAACTTTGAAAAGGAAACAGAAGATGCTGGCGGGAGAGGTTCATAACCCAGAGACGGCTCATGCTCTGGAATAGACTTCCCATGCATGTCAAGCAGAGCACCTCACTGGCCCTCTTCAAGAGAAATTGTGATGAGTGGATAGGAAATAGAAAGTTCACCCCGGGGATCACTCCAGTAGCTCTACTTGATAGAGGCAATGGGAACTAATGTCGGGCGGCACAAAGTCAGGGCACTGCTATGGGCTAGGCTTGTAGAGGCTCCAGAGCCATTAGCCTAGTACACACCTATGAACTTATAAACCTATAAGAGGGGAAGGGGTGTCAAGTCAGAATAAGGGACAAAGAAGAAGAAAATTTGATCTGGCTTGGACGAGAAGTCACTCAGACTTTTAAATAGTTAAGGTTAAGTGGTGTTCATTCCATGTTGATTTAGCTATGAATCAACATATTTTATTGGAGAAGGTCTGAAGGGTGTCAGTGTTTTTGACAGACACCAATTTATACAAGGGGAGACCTTAATCAAGCTGGTCAAAGAAAATGCCTTTTCCTATAGCAGCCCTTACTGGATATAAAATTAACTGAAATATATAGTTGGCTCAGAGGACTAGACTGTATTTGATGCCCACATTTTCTATCTGCTCCTGGAAGTTTAGATTGGCCAAATCCCTACATATCTAAAAGAGGTGAGTGTTTCAGTGGAATCATTATTGCAGTTAAGGATATTAAGGGGCATGGTGGGTTTGGATAATCATTTATATGTGTCAAATAACACTGACTTTGTATATATATATATATATATATATATATATATATATATATATATATATATATATTAATTTCTTAGAATTTTGTCAGTGCTGTACCTGAAAAGGTCCTTTTAAAGCTGAATTTTGGTTGTATGATTGAGGGATAAGACCCTATAAATGATCATATTGTCTGTATAAATAACTAGTAGTAAGTGGAGCAGGTCTGCTGACATTTGTTGATGATGACTGAGAATTGAAAAGGTGCTGGAATGGAGCAATGTGGCACTCCGGAGTCACTTATATCAGCATGGCTTGTTTTGTTATGCCTTTATAGTATGGTGCCCACATTTTAAGCACCTTAATAAATTATACATTAAAATAAAAAAAAAAAAAAAAAATAAAGGGAAACCTGGCAACTCATCAGTGTATGTTTAGTTCAGTCACATGTCATCGATGTGAAGTTATCTCAGTCGCATGTCGCTGATGTGAAGTTACCAAACTGTGATATTGTCAAAGTTGAAACTCCCCACCCACACATATGCAGCTTAACTCTGGAAACTCTGAGGTCCTTCAGCTTTAGAGGTAATAAAGTATTTGATTTACGTAAAAAGTCAAGTTTTCACTTTCTGCTAAGACTGCATGAGCCCAGAATCAATATATATAAATTAGTGAGAGTAGGGGGACATGTCCTCCTACCATGGGGGTACGGGGTACAGGGGCACGGAACCCTGCAGAAACATTTCTCCTGGAGTTTATGGGGTACAATACTGCATATGAGATATGATATCAGTTGCTTCTTATTATCGAGTTTATGAAATGGATTGTTAAGTTGAGAGCTAACAGTTTGCCTGGTTTAAATGGTACAGTTGCTTTAAAGCCAGCACTCAGAGCGCAGAGATTGTTTCATTGATACTATGTGTCCATTGGTTAATTTTCTATGCCTTGTGGTTTCTTTAGTGTTGTAATATACCCAGAATTAAATAGCTGCTGTAATTCTACAGCATACATTCACAAATACCACACAAGTTATAAATCAAACATCCATAAACATAAAAAACTAAAGGAAATCAATTTGTAATGTATTTATTGGTTGTTTACATAAATTAAGAAGTTCTCCATTTCATACATTAAAATTTCATATATCAGTCATTTCTATGCATAACCAGCTATGTAATAATAACACCATTACATTATGATATAAAACTTAAAACAGATGGTGCCAAATAAAACTATATACATTGTATGTGCTTGACCTTTACATTCATTATAAACGTAATCCCACTATTTACAAACTTACTAATAACTGATACAACAGCTAATAGTAATCACTTAAGTACTGACGCAATTAAAACAACATCAGGTGTATAAATCTAATCGCTAAGAAATATGTTGTCATTTATTAAAGTTGCTTAAATTACACTTATTCTTGTTTCATTATGTCTCTCTCTTTAGAAATGGGTGACTTCAGAAGCTGAAGAAGATCTAGGAAATGTGGAGGCCTATTTTGTTTATAGTTTCTGGTAATTGTTATCCTTGCATTAGCCATTTTAAGTTAATCAAGAGAATGATGCTCTGTTTTCAAAATCAATGGTATAGGAGCATTAAACAATACTATTTCTCTACCGAGAAAGACGTTATCAGTCAACAAAGGTTGAAAAGCTTATTCGCACTGTTCTCGGCCTTTATTTCTAGCTTACAGCACCAACACATCAACCCAGAGAAATTAAGGATCTGGGGAAGTTTCTCCTATTGAAAACAATGCCCTGTGTGAATACTTCCATGTGAAAATGCACCACTAACAACCCTTATAATCCTCAGATCCTAGAATATTTTTCATTTCAGGTTCTCATATATTATAAGTTACATGTTGAAATATGTAATCACAATATTTGATATTTTTTTTCTATTCTAATAAATTTTACATAACTCATACAATGTTTTCCTAGATGTATCTTTGCATACTAATGCACATTTACATATATATATATATATATATATATATATATATATATATATATATATAGATTCACTTTATAATCTTGAAATACTGAAATCTCGAATTTCAGTATTTCAAGACCATAAAGTCGAATGTTCCAAATCCCGAAACCCAAAATCACCAGTCACAAAATCACGCATATAAACACACCATATACCACACAACACAAAGATCATCCAACCCAAACCACAACAAACAAAACACACACAAACACACAAACAAACAAACAAACCTGGACTACATATAAGCGGGGGGGGCAAGCCTCCCTGCACCTCCCATGTAGGGGGGCTGTGCCCGCACACCCCCCCTACTTATATATATTAACTTTGAGATCACACAAACAGAAAAAGATAGCAAACTCACACCCAGACATTCCACAATCCCTTGCACACAGACACACACATCACACATATACAAACACCAACACATCCAACACTTTCACACTCATACTTTCACCTACCCACCCAAACCCTTACAAAACACTTACCTTAAATCGCACCTGCATCCAAACACAACACCATACACCATCCACAGAAAACACCAGACATAATGAAGCATAAAGCCATAACCACAAATTCAAGATATTCAAATTCATGATTATGCACTTTCGCTTTTTTAAAAATTCCACTTTATAGTCTCAAGATACTGAAATTCGAAATTTCAGTATTTTGAGATTATAAAGTATAACTATATATATATATATATATATATATATATATATATATATATATATATATTCAGAGAGAGTTGATAAAATTCTACATGTCAACCAGTAATATGGAATTCCTTTTGGAATCAAACTGATTTTGTGCATAACTTCTAATACTGCATGTCTTTAGCCAATCTGTTTCTTGTAATCCAAAATCTGCTAAACTATGGTTTTGAATATTCTAGGTTTGACTCCTGGCTGGCTCAAAGCTGTGGGTGGGAGGTTGGCATAATGGCTAAAGTATTTACCTTACAGATGCAAGGTGCAGGGTTTGATTTTCATGTAGGGTAATTAGCTTTACTTAAAATAGCCCACAAGGCAGTTATCCTAGTACAATGAACCTATTTCTAAATATGTTAATTCATTTGATTACTATTCAGTAAGAAAATATGATAAAAAATAACTGTATGTTTGTGCAGCCAAATAAAATTTAGCTATTTTAGTTAAAAACCAAACCAGAATCTTTTTAATGTGTACCATTATTCATTTAATTCATGTAATAAATTGTCTACATTTCTAGTTGCTGGTAAAATATCATCTGCACGGAGTAGAATCTTTGAATCATATTTCGCTTTTATATTTCTCCCTGTAATATTTGAATTGTGTCTAATAATCTGAGTATATAGTTCCATTTCTACAGCAAAGAGTAAGGTGTGCAATGGAAAACCTCATTTAGATCCTCATCACATTTTCCTCATCTCAAAGAAATGAACCTATATTAATATAATATAATTCTAGTATTTTAAACAGGTAATCCAAATCTCCCAAATCAAAAGCCTTGTTTCAATATTTAAACTAATAAAAATCAATTATAATTTCTTGTGATTAATAAACACAGCAAAGTGACAGCTCCAGAAAGTAAATCAGGGAAGAGTCACAAGAGAAAACAAACCTATCTTTATTATTTATCCCTGATCCATGAGGGTAGGTGTATAGTAAAATTCTTATAATAAATAAATCACCATATATTTGGCACTGTGCATGCAACACAATGCCTTTTATATTGGGAAAACAAATAGAATGCTAAAAGACAGAATTAGTGGTCACATGTCGGAAATTAACAGATGTGTTCACTAATGCTTTATATATACATATTAATATGGAAATTAGCACCTGTTGTTTTAAATTTACTGCTCCTGAAACAACAAATTGGAGTGTTGGAAGGAAGTTTTTATAGAAGTAATGGAAGAAACAGAATACAGATGGATATGTAATTTTAGGACTAATTATTTCCCGGATTAAATGAAAAAGTAAGTATAAAGCATTATTTGAAGTTACAAGAATTTTTAAGAAGAAATATAAACACTTCAAAAAGCATTAGCAAAAATGTATATAGACATGGATTTTGTTTGGCTTAGAATAAAATTATTTTACTATATACCTACGCTTGTGGATAAAGGATACATAAAGAAGTTGGGTTTCTTAGGATTAATGTTACCTATTAATATAATAATTATTTTGATAACATCTTGTGTTTGTCTTTCTGTAATGACATCTGTTTGGCTATTATTTATTATTTCTGGTATATATAATTTTGAAGGAAATCATTTTAACACACAAGAAAACACAAGAAAATGGTCCAAGACTGTAACTATGATATCCCTCACTAGACGTCCTGCTTTGGGTTGCATTCACTTCTGTAAGCCATTTTTCACATAGGATTGCAATAGAGGTTCCTGACTACTGGAAAGCAGAAACATGAGACATGTATTTATTAGTTATAGCAGCAAAACCAAGAAATAGTAGCAGGAAATAGCACACTGAATAATTCGGGAAGTTTTTTTATGTCATTCTCACCCACAGATTGGGTGTTATGGTCATATAGTGTTCTTTATTAGAATGCTAAGATTATTTATTCTGGATGAAAAGTTTCATACAAAATCAGTGTGCATGTCTGTGTTTGTGTGCCTGCATGTGTTTATGTTGTTCATGAATTAGAATCCATGCTGCACAAAATGCAAAATCTTAGGTATGGAGATTTTGCCTTATCACCTTTCTCTGTTAGGAAGCTATGAATTACTTATTTGCAATGTCCTCATAAATGACATGTATGATCATTCAAATGCTGTCTATTTTGTTTACTAACTTTTTGAGCAACATTGTTTTAAACACTTGCTTTAAGACAAAAAAGCGCCCCCCCCCGCAGTGTCCACTAACTCAGAGTAGCCTGGGAATATATTCTTACTTGTATTGTATCTTACCTGATAACCAGCAGTATAAGGGTTTCCAAATATTCCAGAATTATTCCATTCAACAGTATTGTTCATAATTTTCCCTAAAACTTACTTAAAAAGAGATGGGGAGATGTTCCCTTGACCTACTCATGTTCTTGTATGTGTCTTTTTGAGGACATGTATAAGACAACTTGAAGAATGGAGCTCCAGCAAAGACTTCTGTAAGGTTGCTATTATGTGCTACCCAGTGCTGGCCATTTCCGTGGGTAGTCTTGTCTGTGTGCTAAATTTAATTGTATAATGTAAAGGTAATGCACAAATTCAAGCTACTTTAGACTATAAGTGGAATACAATGGTATATTTTTCTGTTATGTCCAACTTTAAAAAGGAATTAGTCTGCATCCTAATTCAAGCTTGTGCAATATTGTTGACTGCAAGTTGGAGAGTAGGTTTGCTAAGTAAATGAGCAAAGACGTAAAGTACATTGTTACAGTCCTTTGTCTTTTACTTGAGAGAAGGGATGTTGTCACCCTGTCTTAGTTTTTTTTTTTTTTTTTTTTTTTTTTGGTCAAGACTGATTATTACAAAGAAGGAAACTTTTTTGTTTGCTCTCCATATTAAAAATTATTATTAGTTTAGCAAAGTCTAATATCTGAAATCCTGAAACACAGAAAAGTGGTAACACTAAGGGTATCGTGGAAACTCAGACTTCATAATGGATCTTCTATAGCATGCCATTCATTAACAAACAGATTAGCACATGCTTTTCTCCATTAAAGTGCAGTCCAACATCTGTATGTCAGGATTACAAACAGATAAAACTATGTAGCTGTTTTTGTATTAGGTAGAGGCAAAAATGAAGGTGTTTGCATCATATGCATACTGAACTGGTTTGTCACTTACATGGTGACATCTAAATCACTGACAAAAATTCTGCATTGAAGGAACCCTTAAGTCTGTGCAGACCTTGTTATAAATCAAATATATCAAAATCCTTTGATAGGTTTAAAAAGAATGAGCCTACAACTAATAAGTGATTATTTGAGTGAGTATAAAATAAATAACATACATAAAGGCAGAACATATCCTATCTGTTAGTCCTAGGCAATGCTCTAAGAATTTTGTTATAATTGTTTATGTGCTGCAAGAGTTGTGAGTACATACATTTTTTCTAGCTTTTTTTTTAAATATAGGGTATAATGAGACTGACATATACTTGTTTAGGACCAATAAGCGCCATTTTTCAGTTAGGCGGCTTTTTTCTAATCTCAGCATTTACCCTATGAAAGTTTTCCAACAGTATGCATAATTTCCAGTAATGGCTGCCTGCATATGATGCGTGTACTGACATAGATAATGAGTGGCTGCCTGTATGTGATGCATGTACTGACATAGATAATGAGTGGCTGCCTGCATGTGATGCGTGTACTGACATAGATAATGAGTGGCTGCCTGTATGTGATGCGTGTACTGACATAGATAATGAGTGGCTGCCTGTATGTGATGTGTGTACTGACATAAATAATGACTGGCTGCCTGTATGTAATGCGTGTACTGACATAGATAATGAGTGGCTGCCTGTATGTGATGCGTGTACTGACATAGATAATGAGTGGCTGCCTGCATGTGATGCGTGTACTGACATAGATAATGAGTGGCTGCCTGTATGTGATGCGTGTACTGACATAGATAATGAGTGGCTGCCTGTATGTGATGTGTGTACTGACATAAATAATGAGTGGCTGCCTGTATGTGATGCGTGTACTGACATAAATAATGAGTGGCTGCCTGCATGTGATGCGTGTACTGACATAGATAATGAGTGGCTGCCTGTATGTGATGTGTGTACTGACATAAATAATGAGTGGATTCCTATATGTGATGCATGTACTGACATAGATAATGAGTGGTTGCCTGTATGTGATGCGTGTACTGACATAGATAATGAGTGGCTGCCTGTATGTGATGTGTGTACTGACATAGATAATGAGTGGCTGCCTGCATATGATGCATGTACTGACATAGATAATGAGTGGCTGCCTGTATGTGATGCATGTACTGACATAGATAATGAGTGGCTGCCTGCATGTGATGCGTGTACTGACATAGATAATGAGTGGCTGCCTGTATGTGATGCGTGTACTGACATAGATAATGAGTGGCTGCCTGCATGTGATGCATGTACTGACATAGATAATGAGTGGCTGCCTGTATGTGATGCATGTACTGACATAGATAATGAGTGGCTGCCTGCATATGATGCGTGTACTGACATAGATAATGAGTGGCTGCCTGTATGTGATGCGTGTACTGACATAGATAATGAGTGGCTGCCTGTATGTGATGTGTGTACTGACATAAATAATGAGTGGCTGCCTGCATGTGATGCGTGTACTGACATAAATAATGAGTGGCTGCCTGCATGTGATGCGTGTACTGACATAGATAATGAGTGGCTGCCTGTATGTGATGTGTGTACTGACATAAATAATGAGTGGATTCCTATATGTGATGCATGTACTGACATAGATAATGAGTGGTTGCCTGTATGTGATGTGTGTACTGACATAGATAATGAGTGGCTGCCTGTATGTGATGCATGTACTGACATAGATAATGAGTGGCTGTCTGCATATGATGCGTGTACTGACATAGATAATGAGTGGCTGCCTGTATGTGATGCGTGTACTGACATAGATAATGAGTGGCTGCCTGCATGTGATGCGTGTACTGACATAGATAATGAGTGGCTGCCTGTATGTGATGCGTGTACTGACATAGATAATGAGTGGCTGCCTGCATGTGATGCGTGTACTGACATAGATAATGAGTGGCTGCCTGTATGTGATGCGTGTACTGACATAGATAATGAGTGGCTGCCTGCATATGATGCGTGTACTGACATAGATAATGAGTGGCTGCCTGTATGAGATGTGTGTACTGACATAGATAATGAGTGGCTGCCTGCATGTGATGCGTGTACTGACATAGATAATGAGTGGCTGCCTGTATGTGATGTGTGTACTGACATAGATAATGAGTGGCTGCCTGTATGTGATGCGTGTACTGACATAGATAATGAGTGTCTGCCTGCATGTGATGCATGTACTGACATAAATAATGAGTGGCTGCCTGTATGTGATGCATGTACTGACATAGATAATGAGTGGCTGCCTGTATGTGATGCATGTACTGACATAGATAATGAGTGTCTGCCTGTATGTGATGTGTGTACTGACACAGATAATGTGTAAGCAATGAACAAGAATGGTGTGACTAAAAAAGTTCTTGATCCTAGACTAACTCCTGAAGTGTTTACTAATGGTTTTAAAAATAAATCACATATTTTATAAATGCTGCTCTAATTGTCTGGACCTCTTTAAGATATAGGGCCAGATTCCAAAAGCTATTTGTTGACATCACTGCACACCAAAGGAAAGCTTCAGCACACCAGATGCAGATGCTATTTTAGAAGGCACACTGAAAGCAGTCTGAGTACTTAGCTATTCAGTGTAGGATAATTGCAAATTCTGCATATACCCATCAAATTCCAAAACACATTGTGCATGCCAAACGCAACTTAAATGCGACAAATGCAATGCCAACTCTGTTTCTGAAATCTTTGCTGTATGCCATAGAGCGTCACTAGGAACATAAACTATTGCTATGGATTTCATCTTATTGCTTAATAATACTGAAGATAAATAAATAAACAAATAAATAAAATAAAAATGAAACCTGTAGTGAATGGACTGCAACAGGCTGCTGTAATACAAGCCATAGATGAGGAAATAGCTTTGTGTCCTAGAAGGCAGTCAACTAGAGTGAGAGCAAGACTGCAAGTAAACAAGTTGTCAGATCAGCAAGTAACTGACAGGTACTGCCTAGACAGTCAGCTGGTGCAGACTTTCTACAACATGTGTGCCCCGCACATGTCTGTGTGGACCTTGTGAAGCAACCGCATCTCCCTTGAAGCCAAAGTGGGTAACAGCCTAGATGTACTTGCATCTGGGACATTACCAATACACATGGGGGATGCTGTGGGAGCGTCACAGACTGTTGCCATTCAGATCTTGACAAAATTCCCAGCAGCAATGTGCAGCAAAGTGAATGACTACATACACTTTCCATCCACCACTGTGGAGCAGAGAACTGCAATGCACCAATTATATAGCCTTAAACACTTCCACATGTGCTTGGTGCAAAAGATTCCACACACATCCATATTAAGACCCCTGTTCATTAAGAATCAGACAGATATATTAGCAGAAAGAGCTGTCCATCCCTAAACTGCCAGTCTGTGAGTGCAGCAGATAGCAACATAACAAACATCATGGCACCATACCATGGAAGTGTCCATGATGCTGCCAAATGGAGGGAAAGTGGTCTGAGGGCTGCATTCCAGCAAGTTGAAATATCTGAAGGATTACTACTGGGTAAGTACAGGAACACAACTAGGATGTAAGCTAACGATATCCCTCCCAATATTATCCAAGCTGACAACATTTGTGTTTACATCGCACCACAGGCAACTTTGGTTATTCACGTGAGCCATGGGTAATGTCCCCATATATGGTATGATATGGTGATTTGACATCCCAGAAATATTGATAAAATTACAGGCTATGTACAAGGACCCAATGACTCAAGTACAAACAGTGTTCAGCCTCACAGAGGGGTTCCCAGTGGTAGTGGGTGTACACCAGGGTTCAGCTCTGAGTCCACTGCTGTTCATACTGGTGACAGACTACATTAGCAAACAGGTCAGAGAGGACAGATCAACAAACTTGCTGTATGCAGACAATGTGGCATTACAGGCAGACTCTGAGTTAGAACTTCAGCAAAGGATAGGAGAATGGAATGAAAAACTGAAGGCACATGGGATGAAACTAAGCACAGATAAGACAGTGGTAATAGCAGAAAATTGGGGAAATCAGAAGAAGCAGATAATAGAGATAGAAGGGAAGATAGTGGAACAGTTAAACAGCTTTGAGTATCTTGGAGGGGTGTTTGAGGAGAAGGGAAGTCTGAATTAAGAGGTCAAAACTAGAATCAGAGTGGCTGCAGCCAAGTGGCATAGAGTATCAGTTGTAGTCTATGACAGAAGAATGTCAAAGAAGCTGAAAATTAAAGTGTACAAGACAGTAGTGTGACCAGGACTACTATATGGTACAGAAGTCTGAGCAGTAAAGGCAGAACAGTTGAAAAAGCTAGAGGTGATGGAAATGAAGTACCTGAGAAGGGTGGTAGGATGCACACTGCGGGACAGGCGAAAAAATGAGGACATAAGAGCAGAAGCCAAAGTAGCTGCAATTGCAGAAAAGATCAAAGAGAACAAATTACGGTGGTTTGGACACATATGCAGAAAAGCAGAAGACAATCTGGTGAGGAAGATTTGGGACAGACAGGAAGAAGGTAAGAGAAAGCAAGGACATCCAGCAAAAGGGTGGATGGATTGTGTGAAAGAAGATCTGCGACAGTCAGGCATGAGTATTGAAGAAGGCAGGAGTGTGGCACTGACTCGAGAGAGGTGGTGAAAGTTAACAAAATACCCCAACCCCATGTAGAATAAATGGGAAAAGGGGGAGAAACTCTGCAGAAGAGGCCTACAATAGTGTGCATGCAACAACAAGGCATACCATAGAATGTGTTTGGTGTACTGAAAGCAAGATTCAGATGTGTGAATACATTTAGGGGAGCACTGCAATACATATCGGAGAAGGCAGGACAGATAATAAGAGAGTTTACCATTCTATACAACATGCTAAATGGAGCACATTGCATTCTTCCAGCTGCTGAACTACTCCAAGAACCCCAGATGTCTGAAGATGACATCCTGCAGGTATCAGAGGAGGAGCAGGAGGACACACAGGGCAAAAGACACAGGCATGGATGATAGAGGGTGTTACCACAAGTGCAAGCCCAAGCAGCATGGCAACATCTGGCACACAACTTTGAATCATGATAAGCCATATGCACAGAAGCACACAGATTAAACATTTATGTTCAGGTAAAATAATAAACAAACAGTGTAGGCAAGGTTCCAGGTTCAAAAACAGTCTTTTATTAAAACACACAAGCGCTTTCACCAAATGCTTCAGCAGGTGTAACATAAAAAATATAAAAGCACAATATTTAACCACTGAATTAAGATCACATGACAGAATAAGTTACACATTTAAAGGAACACATCCAAAATTCATCCATATAAAATATATGCAATATATTTATATTTATATATATATAACCAATACTTGTTCCAAAACTCAATATATATATATATATATATATATATATATATGGGTCACCTTTAGATGCCCGACAACGCGTTCCGCCGACACGGAATCCGACGGGACGAAAACACCGACAACGCAGATGACCGACAAGGTGAGAACCCGACAGACTCGGTAAGTGTGCGATCGAGTGAGGGATTTAGTGTTAGGGAGCGGACAGGTAAGTGTGCAATAGTGAGGGACTGTGGGTTTAGGGGTGGGTTAAGTGAGTTAGGGTTAGGGTGCAGGTAGGGTGTGTGCGATAGTGAGCGACTGTGGGTTTAGGGGTGCGTTAAGTGAGTTAGGGTTAGGGTGCAGGTAGGGTGTGTGTGTGATAGTGAGGGACTGTGGGTTTAGGGGTGGGTTAAGTGAGTTAGGGTTAGGGTGCAGGTAGGGTGAGTGTGCGGTAGTGTCGGATCTTGGGGTTACGGGTGGGTAAGTGAGTTAGGGTTAGGGTGCAGGTAGGGTAAGTGTGCGGTAGTGTCGGACCTTAGGGTTAGGGTTTGGGTTAGGGATAGTGCATATGTTATGTAGTGTACTGTGTTGTTTACGTGTAGTGTGTTGCTGTAATGGTTTTCGGTGTTTTGCGTTGTCGGCGTTTTTTGTTGTCGGTCTTTTGGTGTCGGTTATTAGTGTGTCGGCGAAACGCGATTTCGAGGATATAAAGGTGATCCATATATATATATATATATATATATATATATATATATATATATATGGTTCCCCTTCAGAAGACTGAAACATCATAAGCTCGAAATTCATAAGCCTGAAACCAAAAGCCTGAAAACTCAAAAGCCTGAAACCCAAAAGCCTGAAAACACACAAATACATATATTGACTTTAAACAACATAAACCATATTACTTTCCACTAAGTATAAGCAGGGGGGGACAAGCCCCCATGCACCCTCCTGCTACTTAAATATATCAACTCCAAGATTGCACTTCACTACACTAAGGGGGGCTTGTCCCCCTGCTCACACTTGGTGACAAATGCTATGCTTTGTTTTGTATGTGTTTATGTGTGTCTTTGTACTGGCATATTAGCATTATTTGTATTCTGTGTGTTTTCAGTTTTTTGAGTTTCAGGCTTTTGAGTTTTCAGGCTTTTGAATTTTCAGGCTTTTGGTTTCAAGCTTATGAATTTTGAGCTTATGATGTTTCAGTCTTCTGAAGGGGAACTCATATATATATATATATATATATATATATATATATATATATATATATATATATATAAATATATATATATATATATATATATATATATATATATATATATATATGATCATGAAGGTGGTATCTAGTCATACCCCACTTTTTACGTTCAACGTAATGGTCTGGCTTTTAAAGCAGGTTTTAATGGTATGCAGTCATTCAAACCATGACCAGCATTCGCTCTCAACCTTATAATCCATTGGGCTTCAATTTCCCCGTTCTCAGCCTTATATCCCCTCCTCTCTTATTACCATGATTTATTCCTATGACCAAAAAACTAAAACAATGTGCATCCTCCGTGTTTGTGACATGTTTCACCAATGCGTTAAACATACTTCTCTTACCTATATGATATACATGTTCCCTGATCCTGTCTTTCAGCATCCTGTCAGTCTTCGCAACATAAAATTTGCTGCAAACCTTGCACACAGCTAGATATATCACACACATGCCAATGCAGGTAGCTCTGATGTTAAAATTGAATTGCTCACATGTATCTGGATGCAAAAAGCTAGAACTGCTGTTAATATATGTATAAAAAGAACACTTCCTACATGGGATAGTTGTCCCTTGTATAACTGACCTTTTAGCATCTCTTGGAACACAAAGACAACCCCTTAAGGACTTCTTGTTTTTAAAAATAAACTGGGGCACAGGACCTAAGTATTTACTAACGTATTAATTTGTTTTTAAAATATTCCAATGAAGTTTGTTGGTTACCTAAATAGCTCCTCACATTTTTTGGCATTTACAGTGCAATGGTCCGATAAGAACATAGACTTCCTAGATGCAACTATTTTTAAGAATGACAGGAATATGCTTGGCACTAGACTTCATAGGAAAGAATGCTGGGCTAACCATCTACTCAGCAGAGAAAGCATGCATCCACAGTACATCTTTAGGAATGTGGTTCAAAATCAGTTCTACAGGGCCTCTAGAATTAATGTCAGTGAGAAAGATTTCCAACAACAGACACACATCGCCAGTATGGAGTTAGCACTTAGAGAGTATGATAAAGATATGGTACAGAAGAATATGCAGAATGTGATAGATATGAAAAGCACCAGAGCTAAACCCTATTTTTCTGAACCAAGGCAGGATGTTTGTAGCTCTAATCTGAGTAGAAGACAGAATAATAATTTAAGAATGTCATTCTACTATTTCAGTAACATCAGTCAATATATTAGTATTATTAGGAAAAACTGGAATATTTTAACAACAAATGAACAAGTTAGTAAATACTTAGGTCCTGTGGCCCAGTTTATTTTTAGAAACAAGAAGTCCTTAAGGAGACGTCTTTGTGTTCTAAGAGACGTTAAAAGGCAAGTTGCACAACAATCCCATGTAGGAAGTGTTCTTTTTGTACATATATTAACAGTAGTTCTAGCTTTTTGCATCCAGATACAGGTGAGCAAATTACTTTTAACATCAGAGCTACCTGCACCAGCATCCATGTGATATATCAAGTCGTGTGCAAGGTTTGCAGCAAATTTTATGTTGGGAAGACTGAAGGGATGCTGAAAGACAGGATCAGGGAACATGTACATCATATAGGTAAGATAAGTATGTTTAATGCATGTGAAACATGTCACAAACATGGATGCTACACATTGTTTTAGTTTTTTGGTCATATGAATAAATCATGGTAATAGGAGTGGAGGGGATATGAGGCGGAGTATGGAGGAAATGGAAGCCCAATGGATTATAAGGTTGAGAGAGAATGCTGGTCATGGTTTGAAAGACTGCATATCATTAAAACCCACTTTAAAAGCCAGACCATTATGTAGAAAGTAAAAAGTGGGGTATGACTAGATGCCACCTTCATGATCAAATATATATATATATATATATATATATATATATATATAGTTTTGGAACAAGTATTGTTTTTATATATATATATATATATATATATATATATATATATATATATATATATATATATATTGCATATATTTTATATGGATGAATTTTGGGATGTGTTCCTTTAAATGTGTAACTTATTATGTCGTGTGATCTTAATTCAGTGGTTAAATATGGTGCTTTTACATATTTTGTTACACCTGATGAATCATTTGGTGAAAGCGCGTGTGTGTTTTAATAAAAGACTGTTTTTGAACCTGGAACCTTGCCTAAGCTGTTTTTTTTATTATTTTATCTCTGGTTCATTGGAGCAGAGGTACCTGAATAGTAGTGGCTGTTGTTTTTGCAATTGATGTTCAGGTTTTGCCCCACCACAGCAGCACAGATTGCATATAATGCAAATTACCCAGTAGATGTACACACTAAGCATCAGACATAACACCATAATTAAAACATATAACATTATGAACATATACAAATTAATCACAAAAGGGATGGTTAGTTCAGGCCCCAACTGACACAGGTATGAATACAGACTCATATTGGCATATGTGTGTATGGCACTCAATAAGGGGCACACTTCAGTGCAACACATTCCTATTTGTCCACTATAAAATGCTGCAAACAGGTAAACAAGTTAGGACATGATGCAGAACTGTTGTTAATATCACGGGCCAAATATATCAATGTAAAGTTTGGATAAAGTAAGGTAATAAATGGAGTCAGCTATGTTTAGTTAAACTGTTTGACTGACATGGCATCAGACTTGTCAACAGACACAGACAGATGACATTGTCAGTGTTCTGTGCAGTAATCACCATTGCCATGGGGTAAGAATGACACTACTGGACAGAGTGGATGAATTGCCTTTGTTACTCTAATGCAGTCTTGGAGACCAACACTGATGGCTCGCATCGTTGTCTGGTCTGCCCCTACCATTGGAGACCAACACTGATGGCTCACATCGTTGTCTGGTCTGCCCCTACCATTGGAGACCAACACTGATGGCTCACATCGTTGTCTGGTCTGCCCCTACCATTGGAGACCAACACTGATGGCTCACATCGTTGTCTGGTCTGCCCCTACCATTGGAGACCAACACTGATGGCTCACATCGTTGTCTGGTCTGCCCCTACCATTGGAGACCAACACTAACGGCTCACATCGTTGTCTGGTCTGCCCCTACCATTGGAGACCAACACTGATGGCTCACATCGTTGTCTGGTCTGCCCCTACCATTGGAGACCAACACTGATGGCTCACGTCATTGTCTGGTCTGTCCCTACCATTGGAGACCAACACTGATGGCTCACATCGTCGTCTGGTCTGCCCTTACCATTGGAGACCAACACTGATTGCTCACATCATTGTCTGGTCTGCCCCTACCCTGTTTGGAAACACTTGGCACTGGTTGCTCCACAGGGGAGACTGATGGGGTGACACCAGCATGTGAAGATGAATGAGCATGACTGTGATCTGCCTGCCTGGCTGTGACTGACGGACCCAAATCAGATTGGGTTGGGAGTGGACGTGTGCGCATGTTAGTGTATAGACATTGATGCTCAATGACCCTGATTATTTCTGCTGAGAGGGGTGCCTGTGTCTCCCATGTGGCAACTGGCTAAGCAGAGTTAGGACACTCAGAAGCCAGCTTGTAATACAGCACTGCTGTAGTACTGATAACATACGTTCAGTCTGTATAGCCAATGGTACCATTACCTCACCATGTGTGCACTCCTGTCTTTCATGCAGCACACCAAGATAGTGTGCAGCATGATTTGTGGCAGGACCAAGTGCACAGATGTCAGATCCATGATGTAGCTGATAATGTTTATTTGCCTTTAGGAATAAGCAGTTACCCTCTGACACATGGCCAAGCATACCAGCTGCATGCCTACAACTACTACAATGGAACAGTATCAATGGGTTGTAGGGAAGTGTCAATATTGGCAGCAGTCTCAACATGGGTGTTTTGTTCACAGGCCTTGTCTTGTCCACCATCTGATGTCCCCTCATTGTCAGAATGGCTGAACCAGTTTTCCTCCACATTCAAGCCTACAGCTGTAGTCAGATGACTGTCATCATCTTGGCTGGACTGTATTACCATGTCAGTGCCCTGTGTGCCAGGGGCCATGCTAGCATGCTGAGACCTATCAGATCCCACATCAGGATCAGTGGACAGGCTAATGGAGGATACAGGCAGTTGATGTGCGAAAAGAAGAGACAGATGACGCAGATCAGGAGAATGTGCTTACCTCAAATGCAGTATATCATTAAAGAAATATGACACATATATTTTATTTATTTATTTGTTAACTGGGTTTGTCCGATTGGGTAGAGACCCCTTTTTGATGGAGACCCGAGGAGAAAAGCTCCACAAAACAGTTACATAAAATCTAAATTTATACATGTATACAAAAATTATATAATAGCAAAGTATATAAAGCAGACATTTCATAACACATAAATCTGAAAAACTGTAAAATTTTATACATTTTTAAGACAGGGATAGTATGAATGAGGATGAGTTAGAAGAAAAACAGAAAGTTGATAGTATGAGATAGGAAGATAGCTAAAGACAGAGGCAGGAAATGTGGGGGAGAGGCAGAGAAATAGTGTAAGTTAGGAGGAGCATACAGATTATAGTAGATAGGATTTACATTAAAGACTATATTAGATAGGAAGTAAGTTAATAACTGCTGAGAGGAAGAGTGACAGTTAGAGATAATAGTGGGTAGGACGACAAATATAAAGGTAGGATTGGAAGATAGGAATATAGGATTATGTTAGGTCATTGTAAAAGCATAGCCACTGCTTCTGGTAAGTAGCTTTTAGTGTAGGTTTGAAGGAGCTGGAGTTAGTGATAGATCTGATGTGAGGTGGAAGTTTGTTCCAGGCTTTTGCAGTGGAGTAACTATAGAGTAGTTTACCAACATTCTTGTTGGGCATATAGACTTGTAGTAGGTTTTGTTGTGAGCTACAAAGAGCGCAGTTGGGAGTGTATGGCTGAATGAGTGTGGAGACAGAGGGTCAAAAAGAGGGATCATATATGATAGAATGAGTTTTTTTAGGGCTACACAGTGATGAGTGTGATAGGGTAGGTTCAATGCAAATCTTGCAGTTTTGTTATAAGTAATTTCCAGTTTAGACTGAAGATTAGATTGGTGGTTTATGAGTACTGGGGCTCCATAGAGCAATGTGGGGAGAAGGAAGGCTTGGGCAACGGAATGTCTGGAGGAATGGGTGAGGAATTTTTTGTGTCTATAAAGGAGTCCAAGTTTTTGGTGAGTCTTTTTAATGCATGGTTGAATGTGAAGATCAAACGTAAGGTGGTCATCTATAGTAATGCCAAGGAGTTTTGTGTGAGGCTCAGTAGAGATGGGCATGTTATTCAAGGATGTGAGAGAAAAGGTAGTTTTATGGTGCTGGAGACTAGAGGGAAGAAATAGGAGAAGTTTTGTTTTCTTAGAGTTTAGTACCAGTTGCTTAGAAATGAGCCACCATTTAACAGAGTGTAGGGAGTCTTGGGTGAGTTATGGAGGTGAGCAATGTCACTGGATGAGGAGATGATAGTGGAATTGTCAGCATATTGAACAATAGTAGAGAGTGTGCAAGAAGAGTGAAGGTCATTAATAAAGGTATTGAAAAGTAGGGGTCCAAGAATAAAGCCTTGGGGGACCCCGGTCTGAACAGATAAAAAGAGGGATAAATTTGACAGCCTGAAGACAATTAGACAGATTATATCTCATTGCAATGTTACAGATAATACTCACTTACCATTAGGTCTTGTCTGTGCATGGGTCTGGGATTCTACATAACAAAGAGTTGGCAATTATGTTATATATCCAACCTACATGACATATGTGATGAATACAAACATAACACACACCTGGCAAGTCCTCATGGGAGGACAGCCTAGAAGAAGAAGAGGGGTGAACTGTTGTAGGGAAACAAAGTCAGCATTATTAATCACATCATTGCTAGCACCATTCAGTACCAACAGAGTTACAACATTCAGTAGGTTTTGCGTAGACACACCACTTGTCTCTGCACATGATGATGATGATGATGATGATGATGCAGTCTTTCCTACTAATAGGTGGTAGGAAACGGTATTAATGGAGGACAACAACAGGAATAATAATAACCATGACATGTATGAACGGTAAATAATATCACACCACTGACAGACTCCCACTATTATGAGTTTGTGTGTTGTACTGTGGATCCTGCAGTGGTGAGTAAAGAGAAAGACAACGCAGTCATGTCTCCAGGCAATGGAATCCTGACAGGTTGACATATACGACATAGTAACAGGGGTTGTGGATATGGTGGATATGATGCATCTGCTGGCCAGATGAACATGTGAAGAAAAACAGTGACATTAATGTCATGTATTACAGATCGGTTCACTTTGCTGCAACCCCAAACCTGTTGTGTTAAAATACCTGGTCTGTCTGTACTTACACCTGTATGACTTGGGCCCCCACTACATATACTGTCATGTATGATGTTAGGGAAATATCAGTATGACAGTAAACAACAGTGCCATGACATGATGCTAAGGCAATAACAGGAAATAGTCGGAGTAACACTGTATGGAGACACTTACCTGCCATTTCCTGATAATGTATAGAAGTAGATGGACCTGTGAATGTTAATGCAGACAACATTACACATGTCAGTTACATGAATTTAGTAAGGGCGTATTGGGAATATACATATGTCATTGACAATTTTCTATACAAAGAGTACATTAGATTCTACAAACGCTTTGTAGATTACATTTTTTTTTTGTTTGAGGAGGAACAGAAGAGAAGCTACAGGAATTTGTTGAATATATTAATGGCACGGTCAACTTCCTATTTTTCACAGCACATTGGTCACTAGACAAGATGGAATTTTTAGATGTTCTAATAAGTAAAGAGGGGAATGACATACAAACAGAAATGTATAGAAAAAGATGCAGGAAGAACACTGTCCTACACCATAATAGTATGCACCCATCACACATATATCAAAATATTATCAAGAGCCAAGCATTGAGGGCCTCGAGACTGATAAGTGAAGATTCTGTCTTCTATGAAACACTTTCCACCTTGGAAGATGAATTTAAAGAAAGAGGTTATAAAACGAATGAATGCAAGAAACTATTTAACAATATGGGAGCTAACAGATTAGGTATAGGAAAACCCTATTTTAATAAGGAAACAGACATAAAGAAGTGAAAGAGAATAAATGCATGTCAATAGGATGATTATTCCATTTACAAGTAATAATAATAGAATACAAGATATAGTGAAGAAACACTGGAATATCTTGATGGTGGATGAGAAAATTTCAGAGTTAGTAGGGAGCACAGCGAGATACTCCTACAAATACACTAAGTCCCTAAAAAGACTGTTATGCTATGAAAAGAAAAAAACATATAGAATACAATCTGATTGAAAAGGAATATTTGCATGCAGAAACTGTAATCAGTGTCCATACAATGCAAATGATAATGTTTTTAAACACCCAGATACAGGTAATGTTTACACGTTCCATCATTACGCAGACTGTAAATCCCTTGATTTAATATATTTGGCCAAATGTCAGAAATGTACTTCTTTCTACATAGGGAAGACCAACAGGACCCTACATGAAAGGGTTAGAGAACATCGATATGCTATTCGAAAAGAAGATGAAAGAAAGGCTCTAGCGAAGCACATAGTTAATAATGGTCTGACTCCTAGATTTGTTTTTATGGCCATAGAATTGACTAGGGAACATCAGGAATTACACAGAAAAACAAGAAAACAAATGGATCTTGAAATTACAAGCAGATAGGGCCCATGGCCTTAATGGAAACATTTCTTTAAAACCATACTTGATTGATAGACCTTTAGTCCACTAAGTCATGGTATATCCAGCTTAAGATTATCAGTGATTCATCGGTATTTACAAATTAGATGGCTAGGTTTACTTCAGCAGTAACATAACATATACATTTATGTGTTTGTGTCTATTTATAGCAACCCCTTACTAGAAAGACTATTCTATGCTCCAATAATTCCAATGAGCACCTCTCCATGAATAGTATCCTTAAACAATTTACTGATATACAATAGTCATATACCAATTTTATTGTGAACAGAGCGACTCACTTGATAGCATACAAATAGTTGTAAGTAATTAATTTCCACTCTATATGTCCTCTGTAGGCTGCAGTTTTGAAAGATGAATTTACAGTGTTTTCTAATGATATTCACAATAATCATGGGACCACAGATATTCACTACTTTTTATTCATATGCACTATATCATATATATTCTTCGTTTTATGAATTTTTGCTATAAAATGTTTTAATAATGTTGATACTATTTGTTATCACAATGGACTTTTCAGATAGTATAGGTTTTTACAGTTTTTATGAGAGCTGATCAACAATATTTTAATATTAAAGTATTTAAAAGATTATTTATTAGCTATATTTATAATGGCTTCAACACTTTGCACTTTTTAGTATAGAGTATATGGTTATACTGCCATCTAGTGACAATTTAAAGCAAACTCTTACACAACAAGACAATAGTGAATGAACATGATTTTTACTAATTTCTACTTTACATGTGATTTTATAACAGTGTATGTATCCAATTGTTATATAGATACTTTATGAGGCAGCTGATATGTATTGTCTATGAAACTATTTTAGTCAACACTTTTTTAGTCAACATATAACATTTTATATCTGGAGTGGCTCTGTGGGATTCAAACCTCTTATAGTACATATCAATTGAACTGAGGTCCAAACACAACAGCATTATGCCCGAGGAGCCACAGTTGGCATGCATTTTACATTAAAATACTGCACAAACAGAAATATGTCCATACATACATACATACATACGTATATGTCAAACATGTCCATTAATATCTTTTGAGCCTGCCAATATACCAACAGTTGTTCCTGTAATAAGTATCCAGACAGTTCTTAAAAATATCTAAATTAGTGCTTGCTTTAATGTAATCTGAAAGTCTGTTATATGCATCAGCTGCTGTCTAATGGAACCAATTAATACTTTTCATCTCTATAGAATCTTCTACATAGGTTATCTGATGATTCTCTACTATTTTTATTTTATTTTTATTTTACATTTGTTGACAGGGATAGTCCAACTGGATGCATGTCCATTTTCAGCGGAGGCCCGGGGAGAAAAGCTCCAAGGGTAAGCAGATATAGCATTACATAATACCAGCATTACATATTACAAACAGACTATTTACAGAGATTACATAAGTAAGCAAGTTAAACAAATTCCACAGGTTACAGTTAATCCTGAGCGCAAGTCAGGATTAAATTAAATTACACAATAAAACTGGTTAACAGATATTTACACATTCTAGAGAGAGTTAGCCAGGCTTGATACATTGACATAGCCAGTTAAGTGACAAATGTTGTTTGAGTCTAGTTTTAAATTGACCTAAGGTGGAAAGTAAGGTAATATCAGCTGGAAGAGAGTTCCAGGATCTACTTACAGAGTTTGCAAAGAGAGTCACCGGCTGTGTTATTAATTTTGCTAGTCTGAATTAGTAGTTTGTTAGAGGATCGAAGCGGTCTAGGATTGTTATAGGGGGTGATAATATTTTTTAAGTGCAGGAGTATTGTCCGGATTATAGAGGATTTTTTAGGCCATAATCAGTTGGTTATACTGGATTAGGCTAGGTAGTTCAAGCCACCCAAGCTGATTTAGATTGATGCAATGATGTGTCCTAAAAGGAAGCCCAGTGGCAAATCTGGCAATGTGGTTGCAGCAAATTGAGAGTTTGTTAAGGACAATCTTGTTTAAATTCGAGAGTAGAGGGGATGCATACAGAAGGGTTGAAAGAAGGTGAGAGCGAGCTATGGCAATTTTAGCTGGAGGGGTTAGGAAGGCTTTTATTCTGTAAAGTGACCCTAGTTTTTTATTGATGGTTTTGATAGTTTGGTTAACATGTAGGTCAAATTTCAGATTATTGTCTATGATGACACCTAATAGTTTTGTAGAGGGGTCAGGGGTGATTATTATAGCAATAACCCACGCCTGGGTGTGGGTAATGCTAAATTTACCCACGGTTGGCGTGGCTTGGTCCCGAGGGCGAAGCCCGAGGGACCAAACAAAGCCAACCGTGGGTAATTTAGCATTACCACACCCAGGCGTGGATTGTTATTATACCATGCCATTATTTAAGAAAAGAAACTATTACTTTTCTTAAATAATGGCATAGTATAATGCCTGTTTACTGCCCTTCCGCAGATGTCTGGCATCCGGCAGTTCTGATGTACTGCACGCCTGCGCAGTACATCAGAGTTGTAAAGCAACGGAGAAAGCAAGATCTCCGTTGCTTTTTATAGCTATGTTAAATGAGTTTAACATAGCGAGACAGTTTTAAAATAAGCAACGGACATCTCCGCTGCTTATTTTAATTGTCTCGCCATGTTAAACTCATTTAACATAGCGACACTAAAAAGCAACGGAGATCTTGCTTTCTCCGTTGCTTTTTTAAACACTGTCTCGCTATGTTAAATGGGTTTAACATAGCGAGACAGCTAAAATAAGCAACGGAGATCTCCGTTGCTTATCTTAAAGCTGTCTCGCTATGTTAAACCCATTTAACATAGCGAGACAGTGTTTTAAAAAATCGAGTTATACTAATGGAAAAAAGTCCGGGTGACTGGACCTTTTTCCATTAGTATAACTCGATTTACAACGGGCACGCTGGCCAATCAGCGTGCACGTTTTGGGGGGATCATGGTATAATGGCCATCATTTGATTTTATGGTAAAGATGAAAGCGGTAGACTTACATGTTGGTGAAAATAACAGCATTTTAGTTTTTTGGGGATTTAGGATCAGACAATGTTCAGAAAGCCAGTTTTCTATTGTATTAAAGGTGGTCTGAGTAGCTGACCATAACTCTACTGGAGATGTGGCTGAGCAAATCAGAGTAGAGTCATTAGCATATTGGATACAGCTGACTTTTGAGATGACAGTATAAAGGTCATTAATGAAGATGGAGAACAGCAAGGTCCCTAGTATAGAGCCTTGTGGTACTCCAAGGATATTTGTTCTGCCCAAGGACAGCCTGCTGTCGACCATTCAGGTAGGATTGAAACCATTGAAGGGCTCTAGTATCAAGACAGAATGTTTGCAGGGTGTGGATTAAAAGTTGGTGATCAACCATATTGAATGCCTTGGAAAGATCCAAGAAGAGGGCTGAGAATATATAACTATTGTTGTGATTATGGTTTATGGTGTTGGTAAAGGTTAGGAGGGCTGAAGTAGTGCTGTGATAAGGACGGAAGCCATGCTGAGTGTCTGGCATAAGGTGATTCTGGATTAGGTGGTGCATGAGTTGTCTATGAATACATTTTTCCATAATCTTTGCACGTGACCTGCTTAATTACTCAGCACTGTAAGTGAAAGCTTAACAAATGCTTTTTGTGTGCAACCTACTCTGTTTAAATGCTGAGAGAAACTGATTGCAGTCCTGTAGACACCATTTTGTAGGGAACTGTAGAGTTCAACAAGGAAAAGAGAAAAGCAGAGATTCTAGGATAAGCATGAAGGCAACAACAGGTAGTTATTTTATAATAATGCATTCAGAAAGGTTTGGTAGGGGGGTAAAGTAGCATACTTCAGAATGAACTAAGATTTATAGCAAAGAAACCTAAGCAAGAGAGCAATGCAGTAAATAAACACTTGCCAGATTTTAAAGCTATACCAGAAAAACTAAATCAATTGTTCACAATTGTACAACTGGAAAATTGCCAGTAAAAGCACTTCAGGTATAGCTAGCCCACGTTATTCAAGTCATAAAATGTGTGTGTGCAATTTAAACATTAAAAACACATGCAGCAAGTAGGAGCTCTGGTTATACAATTTCTCTAGGTACAGGTTCAGTTTAAACACAAATATTACCACAGAAATTCAGTAAAGTCACTAGCTACTTATAGAGCCTCTGAAATAAAATAGAGCAGCCTGTGCAGAATCAGAATTTAGCAGCAGGTCATTCAGTTACACAAAAACTCCATACAATGAAGAAACTTACTCTGAGTCACACCAGGTCAGCCAAGGGGGAAGAGAGAGGGAAATCCTAAGCACATAGATTTGAAAATGATGCCTGTACTGAACTGTAGCAGTTTAACCTGTTTGAGGAAAGAAGGGGTGGGGGGGGGAAGAGAAGGCAGTAGGAGTGGTTATAGGGTTACTACTTTTTGATAACCCCAATATTCCTAGACGTAGCTGTCTCTAAATGCCCTATATACCTGAATAAGATCTCCTCATAAATATCTGTGAGTGACACTGAACATGTTTGGATATTTTAGTCTTTCATAATAACATAAATTTCACATCCATGGATGCCTTCGGTACATTTCTACTGTACACTTATCAGTTTACTCATGGTTGTTTTCTTATAAGGTTTTCATATTGTTACTCCTTACTCAAGTTTGGCTCAAATAAAACAAACAAACAATGACTTCATCATTTCTGACTTCCTAGACTTTGGGCCGGATTCACGAAGGCTTGCACGGAGTCTTAGAGTAGAGTAAGACTCCATGCAGCCAACATGTCCGCCGAGCGATCCAGGAACAGCCGGTAACGGCATGCAACTGAGCAGTCTAAACTAGTTCTACACGGACAGGGCTGGGATATGCAAATTACCTCAATTGCAGGCAAAAGCTATGCAAATGAGGTAAATCTGCGATCCAGGAAACCCGAACCTGTCCGAGTAGGAGCAGTGTTACTTGTAGAAATGCACTCAGTTGATTACTGAGTACGGTTCTGCAAATAGCAAAATGGAGCCATGTCAGCTGGAAATAAAGCATGCATGTACAGGAGGAAGCATGCCAATGGCCAAAAATATGGCCATTGGCAACAAGAAGGGATGCAAATTAAAAATAAAATAACTTTTTTTTTTATCCCAATCACTGGGGTTTAACCGTAGTGCAGCGCCCTAAAAAGCAGAAAATTAATAATTAAGATCCACAAATGTGGATTTTATAGCTAAAAAGAATTTACAATGCAAGGAAATGGCAGGCTGAAGACAACAAGGCCACCGAGTAGAGGTTGCTAAGGGGGGAAACTCAGTCTAAGAGATGCAACTAAGCATTAGTAGGCAATCCTATGCAAATGAGAGTTAGGATAGTGAATCGCAAGTTTGCATAGCAAAAGAGCACAGTCAGTGGAGTGTAGGAGTAGGATAAGGGGAGTAACAGAGTAGAATATAGGTGATATCACGAGGGGGGTATGTATGAAAGGAGTTAAGCTCATTGGAGCAGAGTGACATGTGTCAGCTTGCATTTACATAATAGTGAAAGAGGTGTGTCAACAGGTAGGCCAGGTAAAGTCAAGAAATGGAAGGTGTATGCCGTGGATAGCACCAATGTTTCTTGCTGAGCATACATGTGTGCGTGTGCACTCCAGTAAACCCGAGTAAGACAGTGTGCGTGCGTGTAAGCGTGTGTGCGTGCATGTAGGCATGAGTAAGCATATGTAAGGCTGTGTAAACAGTTGTAAGCGAGTTTGCGCCGGTGTGCGCACGTTTCAACAAGAATAAACAGGTTTTAGTCCGTATAAGCATGTGTGCGTGTGTGTTAGCTGCTGTGTGCGTGTTTGCGCTTGTGTGCGTGCCCCCCCCCGAGGAAACAGAAAGGAAAAAGGAAGCACACCAAATAGTGGAAGATACCAGGGAGTAGTAGCAGAGCTGGCAGGTGAAAACAATCAGAATCAGGCAATTACCCAAGCAGAACACTAGCCCAGCCCAGCACTTAAAACTCTGCAAACAACAGTCCATTATGTTTCTCTCAAGAGACACTGCAACACTGCAGTAAGCTAATAGAAGTGAAAACTGAAAAAGCTTCACTGAGACAAAAAATGTTAGGGGCTGCCATTGCTGTTATAAGGCGACATCTGCAACATGCTGAGGGTGGTGATAATGCAAATGCTGCTGGACAACCCACAGTGAGGAGACGGAGGAGAGTGTACAGGCCCAGGGTTACCTACCAGGGGCTACATGAGCTGGAGATAGTGGAGCACTATAGAGTGGACAGAGACCTCTTGCAGCATATTGTTGAGCTGTGCAGGCCACACCTCACACACAGAACCAACAGAGGGGAACCCATCCCAGTGGAAACTAAGGTATGTGTTGGCCTAAGAATATTAGCAACAGGTATCTTCCAAAGACCAACTGATGATATGATGGGGATATCACAGGCATCAGCATCCAGGGTACTGCACCAGTTCCTGGATGCCATGTCAGCACATGTCGGTGATCATGTATATTTCCCCAATTCCCATGAGGTATTGGCTAGCAATATGCGTCTCTTCCAGCAAATAGCGGAATACCCTGAAGTAGTGGGTGCAATAGACTGCACACACATATGCATCAAAGCACCAGCCGGTGAGCAGGGTAGGGTCTACTTCAACCGCAAGGGCTTCCCCTCCATCAACTGCCAGGTCATGTGTGATGCCCAGGGCATAATACTGAATGTGTGTGCTGGCTACCCTGGAAGCTACCATGATTCCCATATCTGGCATCTGACGCAGCTGTACCAGACATTTGCCAATGGGGACATCCCACAAGGTCACCTAGTGGGGGATGCTGACTATGCACTGGAGCCGTGGCTGATGACACCCATCAAAAACGCACACACACATGAACAGGAACGCCATAATGATGCACATGCACAAACACGAAATGTAATCGAGCGTGTGTTTGGGCTGCTCAAGTCATGGTTCTGGTGCCTGGACACATCTGGTGGAGCCTTGCAGTACTCACCAACTACATGTACCCAAATTGTCATGGTATGTGCTATGCTACATAATATGATCCTGTGAAAACAGCTGCAGCAGGACCAGCATAGGCCTGGGCCAAACAGCCCCCCACCATTTCCAAGGCCATCACAGGCAGAGCGTGACTCGGAGGAGGAACAACCTGAGCCTGCCCCAGTAGGCAGAAGGAGGCGTGCCCAGTATGCTTTGGCCTTGGCAAAGAGGCAATGCATAGCACATACACTGGCTCAGTAGGAACCCTGGAAATGATACCTCTCTCTGACTCGCACAATTAGTAAAAGGGATGCCTTACTTGACACTACCTGTTTCCAAACATGTATAGGGAGTGCAGTATGTGCATCTGACATAGGCAGCCCTGCAGCATCACCTGAGGCTTTATTGCCATGTGTTAAGCAATATAAAGCAGTGCTAAACAGCTTTCACCACCATTTAGTATATGTAAAGCAATTGCACACCCTAATACTAGCACGACTGTGGTCAATGTTGAGCAATATCGGGCAATGTTCTGTAATGTTGGTTAACATTGAGCAATGTTGAACAAGCCTGGTCTATGTTGGACATAGCTGAACAAAAACCAATATGCTCATATTTGCTCTACGGGCCCCTAAGCAGTCTGGTCTGCTCTGTATGAAAATATAAGTGGCGATGGGCCTCAAACCCAGGATACTGTGCATTATAGTCATAGTACTGAACCACTAAACCATGACAGTATTGCAGTGGTTAGCCTGTATGAAGAATTGTTGATAAGTCTATGCAAAGTATTTCACAGAAACCCTGCAGGCACAGCTTAATCCCTGTCGAGTTATGACACAAAGGTGAGTCCTGCAGTAAGAATAGAACCTGACTTTCAACACACACAGTACAAATGTTAATAT
Organism: Protopterus annectens; assembly: GCF_019279795.1. Taxonomy (NCBI): domain Eukaryota; kingdom Metazoa; phylum Chordata; order Ceratodontiformes; family Protopteridae; genus Protopterus; species Protopterus annectens. The sequence goes on from NC_056746.1 coordinate 1,243,837,390, forward strand.
TGGACATGTAGACATACATCAACAAATGTAGTGGACCTCAGACAGCAACATACTGAAAGGTCACACTGGGCATGCTCACACACTTGAATACATGAGACAAATGTCAGGCAACAGAACACTGACAGTCTGAACTGGGTATGCTCACACACTTAGGCCATGTTGGAGTACAGGATTGGGCCACACATAGCAGGCAGTTGCATGTGTTAACCCAGGAACTTCTCACGACCCAGCAATCTGCCCTGTGCACACACTTATATGACAACAGACACGCATATAATATAGTGGAACCCTGCCATAAGCAAATATGTTCTGCAGATACCTAAGCGGTTCATAGAACATGTGAAAGCAAAGATGATAAAAACCTGCAAACAGTATCAGCAATAAACATTGTGCATCATGAAAATTATCATAGGTTCAGAGGTTGGTACTAGGCTATCTGCCCTAGGGCATGTACAAGCATAGCCAGAGTGTGTTTGGCTTCTGCAACCAAGTCATATCAGAACATTGTGCCTCTGAATAGTAGGTCACACAAGATAGCCCATTCATGTTCAGTGTATTGTGCCTCTGTCTAGCAGGGACCCAGAAGATATCCCATGGGTAAACATGTGATCATCCATCCACATGTCAAGATGTCACTGCAGGCGGTCAGTGGGTGGCTCTGCCTATGCAAAACTGGGACTACACTCCGGAGTGAGTGGAGGCTTTCTGATAATTATTATGTCCCCCCAGCATGTCCTTTTAACATCAGTGCTGAGGTATATGTCCCTGGAGTGTGTAGCTCCAAGGGAGTCGGATACCCTGAGGTGGAGCATGTCCAGTAAGTCTGGGTCAGATATTGCCTGCAACTACAGGCACACAACACATCTGTGTAGGTGGTTAGTAACTGAGTAGAGCTGAAGTTACTGTATCGGAACTGTGCAGGGCATCTGTGTGAATCCCTACATCTGATCGATGAGTAACATTTGTGGCCATTACAGTTGCTGCAGGTGTCAGGTAAGGTACATCCCAAATGTGGCATAGTAACCAAGCATGGTCGTGAAGAGTATAGGGGCACAATGACCACACGTGATCAACATGTGAAACCATGTGGGATATGGTGGGCTATATAGATGTACTGTCTAACCACTATGGCAATAGGATTGTCAAAGGCGAGAGTACAAACAGGTCGTGTTCCCAAACCCATAACAACCACTACTGTATGTAATGGATTACAACCTATGTGGTAATGTGTGGGCATCTTGTCATCCTCAAAGGGGATGACTATGCAACTAATGGCATGTAGCCATGGGCCATGGCTCAGGCACCAGTCAACCTAGCTCTGTGAGACCCTTTACGAGTATGCATGTGCTAGCAGGAGAGCTGATTATGGCACCCAGTTTGCAGTCATCTGCAAACATGGGCAGCCATATCCCTCCTGTGATAGCCTGTACATCACACAAATATATACTGAACAAGAGAGAGAGATCCCAGGATTGAGCCTTGTGGGATGCCATGTGTAACTGGTGTATAGTCAGACATGGCACCTGCAACACTGAGCATGTGGGTGCTATCCCTGATCCAGGTAGCAATCCATCGTCTCAGATATGTGTCGATATTGATGCTGGTGAGCCTATGCATAATGGCCGAGTGGGGTATTATGTTGAAGGGTTGTGCAAGGTCCAGGCAGGCTGTGTGGACAACCATCCCAACACTGATGGACCTGGTAACTGTTGAAAGAATATGAACAGGTCCAACAGGCAGGATCTGCCCACAACAATGCTGTAATGTGTAGGACCCAGTGTCTGTAAGTTTCCCATGTCTATGTGGATGAGTCCCATTACAATACACCCCATAGCTTTGCAGAACAGGCTAATTAGCCTTTTAGGCCAATATTGCCTGTGGTCTGTTGTGGCAGTATTCAGTGGAGTGGGACCACTATCGCTGTACGCCATTCCATGGGTACATATCCTGCAGTAGCTCTTATGTCGAACAGTGACGTAATGTGAGTGTTATGTCTGTCATGAAGGCTGAGTACGACACAGGCCGGGACACCATCTGGTCCCATTGATGCTGTGTTGTCCGCTGTGGGGAGGGCAGCACTTACCTGTTTACTCATGATGTCTGGGAAGTTACACTCTGTTGGTATGGACAGTACCACCTTAGGGGGAATGGGGGGACACATCTGCACTGAACCTGTTTGCCAGGATGATGGCAATGCCAGTGGGTTCAGGGTATGTTTAGTCAGTATGCAGTAACACACAGCATATCAGTTAGTGTCCAGCCAGGTACCTGAATTAACTGAAGAAGGCCTTGTTGAGTGTCCGACGTGTCTGGTGCAATTGTCCGTTAGAAGCGTGCCTGACATAATTACCCGAGTGATTGTAGCTGTCTGCCAGTACAGATCACAGACGCCTTCCCTGTCTGGGATTGTGCTCTATCATGTAGTAGCTTCTTCCATTTGTTGTAAAGCATATGAATGGCTGGGGTCTACCAAACAGGTCCACTGAAATTGGAGAAATGAGTCCAGTTGTTATTTTGGATGTAACGATCCATGTGGTCCATAGGTGTCCATAGAATGTGTATGTAAAGGATTCAGCAGTCTGAGCCATACTTACCACTGACCATTGGTCTCTGAAGGATACCACTGTGGTTTGGAGGAGTGTGACATTTTCCTTTGGGAAGTTCACCAACATTACCCAGGATGGGTGTGGGGACGAGATATGGATGTCCAGTGAGATAAAGTATGTTCTGCCCTTACCAATGAGGGGTATATCGCAGGTGTGGAACATAGAGTCCCCATGTCGGTGATGATCATGTCCGATATGTTGTCCCCTCTTGTGGGTGTGGTGACCGGTTGTGCCATAGCATATGAGTTTAGAAATAGTAGCAATTGTTGGTCGAGGGTGTTGTGGCCTGAATACTATCCACAGTCAATGTGTGGGCATTTGACGTCACCCAATGTAATGGTGTTTGTGGAGACCTTCATATTGACCAGTGTTCCCAGGAAAGCTGAGTGGGGTTGCTGAGTCAGGGAATGTGGTCTGTAGCAGGCAACAAACCAAAAGGCAGATTTGCACAATGTTAGGTGCATATGTATGGTCTGTGATGTTTTGTGCAGTGCTACCAACCCGGAGGTATGTGTATCTGTGATGTATATGGCTACACCCCCTATTTGTGTTGGCCATTCTGAGTTATGTGGTCAGAAAGCATGGTACGAAAAACAACCTGGTAGTGCTGGTGTACATGTGGGAGCCTGAACCATGTGTCTGTTAGTGCACAGATATTGCTATCCTCCATACTGAGATTCCTGAGTGGGCACAATTTGAGAGTAATACATCTGGTGTTGAGCAGCATTACCCTCAGTGTCGTGTACTCTGTAATGTCTATGGAGGTGGTTCTGTCCTTTGAGCCCTGCTTAAATAAGGCAGTATGGTGGCAGCAAGTGTCCTAGCCAGTATTCAAAAGTCCAAGGGTGACAGGTGCAAGCTGTCCATAGGGAAGCTACATGGCATGTTGAGCATGTCACCCCAGGGTGACAGACACTGTATCCCCTTTGAATAACACCAATCTGTTAGCCAACTGTTAAACGTGATCAGTGTGTTGGTATATTGTGACATTATACTTGGTGAGTGTAAGATGCTAGACAAGGTCAGGGTAATACTGGGCTGGGCTACATGATCACAGAGTTCCTCTATGTTTCATGTCATGTGGTCCAGGGAGGAACATCTAAGGTTGTACGCACCAGCATGGACAATGATGGAGCCAGTCCTGGACTTGCTTTGGAGTGACCTGAGTGCATGTGTTATGTGGCAGATCCTGGCACCTAAGAGACAGCTCAAAGTGACTATTCCCTTGTTTGGCCTGGTGAGTGGGACGACAGTGTGTTTGACATTGTTACTTATAACAAGTGTATCAGGTGTGTTGTTTAGCCCAAACGGCAGTGACTGTGTGGCACACTGACATTGTGAACTGTGTGACATGTGGGCATTGTAGTAGGGTAGCAGTTGTATGTGTGTCTGCTTTGGAGGTCTCTGCTGCTTAGGCAGAGTGTATGTAGAACCTCCGAATATGTGTATGTGTGATAATGTGGTTTGTGTGCTGTCACTATCGATGTATGTGAGACTGATATGTGGTGTGTGTGGTCACCCTCACCACCTGATAGACTATGCCAGTCATGGGTCGAGAGAGCTCAACATCCTGTATGTCAATATTGTTACATCTCCCACATATATGAGTGTGATGTGAGGAGGAGAGGGTTGTCTGTGTACATGAGGCAGATGTAACATTGTGTCATAACCACAATATTCACTAGCTGGACTGGAGAGTGCACATGAAACCGACCCCTGATCATGCCAGTGTATTATGATGACATACTCTGTAGCCTGATCACAAAGGATCAGTAGGGTGTTAAGTGTGTAAATGAGTATAACCGGGATTACTGCTCAGGTTTGTTGGTGTTTTGTAAAGAGTAGCTGAGAAGGAGTCCAGACTGAGAATCATGACATGTCCTTCAGCTATGTAATGAATAGTAATGTACACGCATGTATGTGCTGAGTCAGGGATAACTGTACTTTACTGACATTGCCGACATCCTATCAGACAGGCCCATGTATACATACCCACTTCCCACAGACAATAGTCCCTGACATCATACCAGGAGATATCATGTGTAGAATGGCTGAACAGCTCCCCCCTAAGTCAGAAGCATGGCAGCATTTGGATTACATTGTTTTCCAATATGTGTCATGCATGCACTACAGAACAAACAGACCCTGCACCTGAACAGTCTTGAGCCTCACCCACTCCACAGGACCTGGAACCGTTGAATGTGTTACAGCAACATATGGCACTCCCCACATGTGTGGGTGCACAAGACACCATGGGAAGTATAGGCCAGTAAGCCTATAAAGTCTGATCTGCAAGGCCATGGAGTGCATCATGGCAGATGTGATAAATAGAGCTATTGGAAACCGACAAACACACAACCCTACCAACTGTGGTATGTTCATGTGCAGTTCATGGTTCCCAAGCATGCTACACCATCTGCAAGGTAGCCACCCAGGACATACATCATGGAACAGAGCTACACATGTCCCACATAGACTTTGAACAGCTCTTCATCAACATCAGAGACACATGTCATATCCAAAAAATCAACAATCTGTGCATAGATATGTGTTGACATATGAAGGGATGTCAATGTGTCCACAGATAGATCACACAAGGTGAGACTCACAGGGTCCTGTACAAGCTGTTAATACCTGCCAAAGTACATGAATCATTCCTGGGATTGCAAAAAAATGTGTACACACATTACCATGTCCAGTCTGATGATGTCATCATCCTACAAATATACCAGGACAATAGAAATCAGCCAGTAAAGCATATAGTGCGTCGTGTTAATACATATCTCTTTAGTATCATAACATAATTAGGTAGGGGTTTGATTCCAGCAAATGTCAAGTGTGTGGGATGGGTGTATGTGTGTGGTTTCCTTTGAGAGTTGGAGACTGGGAAAACACATTAAAAGAGGTACATCACTCTTTGGAAAGGCTGATGAAGTCAGAATCCTACAAATATTCAAGGAGAACACAAATCACCCAGTAGTGCATATAGCGCACCGTGTTAGTGCATATTTCTCTAACATAGTTAGGTAGGGGTTTGAGTCCTGCAAATGCCAAGTGTGCAGTTTCCTTTCAGAGGAGTAGCCTTTTTGGAGACTGGGAAAACACAATAAAAGAGGTACATCGCTCTTTGGAAAGCCTGATGATGTCAGCATCCTACAAATATTCAAGGAGAACATAAATCACTCAGTAATGCATATAGCCTGATGTGTTAATGCGTATCTCTCTAGCATCATAGCATAGTTAGATAGGGGTTTGAGTCCTGCAAATGCTGAGTGTGTGTGTGTGTGTGTGTGTCACAGGTGGTCAATGCAGTCTGGATTTTGCTTTTACTACGGTATGACATATGTTTCAAACAGTATGTGCATTGCACACATCGGGTATCTGCGTGTCAAATAAATATGTGTACATGTGACCTCAATCAGTGCAAGGGGTGGGTGTGTATGTGTGTGGTTTCCTTTGAGTGGTGTAGCCTTTTTTGGAGACTGGGAAAACACATTAAAAGAGGTACATCCCTCTTTGGAAAGGCTGATGATGTCAGCATCCTACAAATATTCAAGGAGAACATAAACCACCCAGTAATGCATGTAGCGTGCCGTGTTAATGCGTGTCTCTCTAGCATCAAAGCATAGTTAGATAGGGATTTGAGTCCTGCAAATGCCAAGAGTGTATGTGTGTGTATGTGTGTGTGTGTGTGTGTGTGTGTGTGTGTGTGTGTGTGTGGTTTCTTTTGAAAGGAGTAGCCTTTTTGGAGACTGGGAAAACACATTAAAAGAGGTACATCACTTTTTGGAAAGTCTGATGATGTCAGCATCCTACAAATATTCAAGGAGAACATAAACCACCCAGTAATGCATATAGCGTGCCGTGTTAATACGTATCTCTCTAGCATCATAACATTGTTAGGTAGGGGTTTGAGTCCTGCAAACGCCAAGTGTGTATGTGTGCCACAGGTGGTCAGTGCAGTGTGGGTTTTGCTTTTATTACGGTATGACATATGTTTCAAACAGTATGTGCATTGCACACATCGGGTATCTGCATGTCAAATAAATATGTGTACATGTGACCTCAGTCAGTACATAGGTGTGAAGCCTGCATATGACATGAATACATTTGTAACCTTTGACAGATTGTGCCGCTGCTTCACAAATCATAGGTCACATATGCATGTCTGTGTCAAGCCCGGCCAATGTACTGATCCGTGGCCAAGGACACCTCTGCCATACACACCCATGACACGTACTATAGAGTAATGTGAGTGAGGGTAATTGCCGGGGTATATGTCAGACATGTTCGTACACAACAATGACTGGCAATAATGGACAGTCATTATAGGTGTACACCAGCCCTGTGGATATGCATGCAGGCCCCTAATGTGTTATGTGAAACACTGAGGGACCCCACAATACCTATGGATATGTGGATACCAAGGGACAGATGACATAACACGTGTCTGTCTGTACACATTCGTACCCAACAGACATGCTGAGGGCTACCACCTATGTTGTACTGTCGGGATAGTATGTATAGTAAATGTGGATGAATATGCCATAGATGGCTTACTACTATACAGCATGTATTGGACAACAGGTATCTGTCTGTATGATACCCTTGTGTAGGATATGCGTCCCATCCAGGGAATGCAGTGTAGGCCAATGCATGCATTTCCAGATGTGGATGGAGATATCCCTAGTGTGTTTTCATGTACCTAAGAGGGTTATATGCCACACAGGTGTGCACCCAGGAACGTGTGGCGGTCAATACCACTGGTTACTGTTATTGTATAGTACTGGAAGAAACCAACTGTTACTGAGTTCCCTAAAACTGTGAGTCATTTGTCAGGACATCATCTAATGATTGGTTATAGTCATGCTGTTGAGATGGTGTATACTACCAGACTGCAGATCATTAACAGATATCAACAGTATCACCCACAGCATAGTGCCAACCCATGTCATACACACATGTGTACCCATGTTAGTACATATCTGTAGTAGAATGCATACTGGCCATCAAAAGATACCATGAGATGTTAACAATGTGTAGAACAGGGTATGTTGCACATCCCACCTGTCCACTATGCACGTACATGCAGACAGTGCGCACGCACTATGTTCACAGATGTACACCTGCTAATTTCTAATACACACATCACACACGCACTGTCCACTCACTAACACATGCTGGCAACACTGCTCACTTCAGCCAAGTGGCACATGGGTGGACAATAATTACTCAGGCCTAACACTGGTGTAAACAATGCTACAATGACTATCACAGCTGTGATGCATAATGCCTGCTCAGGTATACCTACAAGGATATCATTACACTTTCCTGTTGTCAACTTGCTACTATTGCTACACTGCTATAATGTCACCCTGTGCATCAGAACCATGTTAGCCTGTTCCTGCATCAATGTTACAGATGACAGAAGGTGGCACAGGTGTCATCATATGCACAGGGTGTGTTGTAGGTTTGCCAGAGCCCGACATTGACCCATCCAATCAGCATGTCTGTGTGTGTGTGTGTGTGTGTGTGTGTGTGTGTGTGTGTGTGTGTGTGTGTGTGTGTGTGTGTGTATGTGTGTGTGTGTGGGACAACAGTACTGCATGGGCCAATGTTGATGAAATGTGTGTGTGTATGTGTGAGCCCTAGTTGTATGGTAAATGTGTGTGTGTCTGCATGCACACAACTCCACCATGTGGCTGCCATATACGGGCAGTTGTGGGACAGCCACAGACTGTACAGATCACTGTCTCCAGCCATGGACATGGTACCTGTGCCTAGCAGGGGTGCTATGGGCAGTATCGGATACCAACCCTGACTGGGTGCTATAATCAGAGGCAGAGGTATGATGACTGGACCCATGTCCCTGCTGGGACTGGCCAGTGCCACATGCATGTGGTCTAGTAGGACAGTCAATGAACAGGCCAGCCCCAGCATTTCTAGGGCTGGTACTGCCACTACGGGAGCGGCTGTGATCCATGGTCCATCTGCGATGACTGCCAGCTGATGCTGTTGCTGGTATGCATCCGCGTCAGCTTCTCATCCATCCAGCACAGTCCTGGCTCATGGTTAACACATCATGGAGGACATCTAATGTCTCCCTCCAACGGCTATCAATGACCTCGGTGTAATTCCGGATGGCACCGGCAAGGTCACAGATGCTATCATTGATAGCAGTGTAATGGGCCCTCTGCGCCCTTAGTCCCTGCCGGGTGTACCGTTCCATATGTGCCTGTGCCTGCATTACAGCCTGGAACATACTGGAGGTTGTAATACCGCTAAGGGCACATCTGCGAGGGGCAATACGACCAGTGGTGCTCTCCCAAGAACCCCTGGACATCCGCCTATGTGGTACCATTCCAGTAATCCAGCTATGGCTGCTGTGAGGTGATGCACGTGCCATAGGTACCACACTTTCCTGGTCAATGCCAACTGTATTTTGTCCCTCAGCTAAGGCCATTAGTGACGAGGGATGTATTGGCAGTATGAGTGTGCGCATAGATGGGGTTGACCGCTGTGTACTGTCGATTGGTGGACCAATGACAGACCCTGTCAGACCTTCCTGTGTCACAATACATGTCACATCATCTCCACTATTAGTGGCGGTGACATCTGGTTCCCTGCTGCATTCAGCCACCCATAACTCAGCACCTGTGAGAGGAAGACAGGGAACACACTTTACAATCTGTACGTGATGTTATCAGACATGCACACATGAACACATGCACACATGCACACATGCAAACATGCACACATGAACACATGGACACATGAACACATGAACACATGCACACATGAACACATGAACACATGAACACATGCACACATGCACACATGCACACATGCACAGAAATACACTGCTCACCACAGCACATACACACACACACACCAGCAATCCAACATGTACACAATAGTGGGTGATGGTGGGTGACAGTATCACAAGGCAAACAGTCACCACACACGTGTCAGCATGCAGAATATGTGTTGCACAAGACCATGCAGTGCAAGTGTAGACAGCCCTATCTAATGACATTATACATGGCTTTGATGCATTGTGGAGTTGTTCAGTGATTGGGTACACCCTGGAACACAATGTGTATATGGACACAACATTGGTGTGCAAGTATTATCGGCTCTGCAATGTCATGTGCACCATCACTCAATGGTATACATACCATGGCTGCATGTGTTATCTGTGTGACACATAGATTGCCATGTCTGATGACAGTGTCTGTATCCATAGCACATAATAGTGGGCATAGGTGTAGCAAATGCATGCAATGTACAGACATGGGATGAGTGGTGCATGTAGATGTGATGGAATCCCAATGCTCGACATGGACATTGTACAGTGGTTATGGTGAGTGTGGGACATACTGCAGATATGTCAGGGCCAGCCATGATATGCATATGATATTTAGAGCACAACCAAAAGCTGTTTGCTGAATTTCCTGTTTGCACTTAATTTTAAATCGTTTTTTTCTTAAAACTTGCATATTTTCTGTCCTTGACCTAGCACTCTTGTGTGGGGTCATTTACTGCACTGTTATAACTTGATATTACTTGTGAACCTCTGCTATCTCTGTAAAAAACAAAAACAAAAAAAAAATCTTGCTTTTTTCCCATTTTTCTGAGAGTTAAAAATGTTCAGTTACAGGCTTGCTGTTCCTGAACTGTTTGAAAGTTTCTGTGAGGCCATTTTTGCTTGGGCTGAAGGAGGGTCTCTGTGTTCATCAGTGGCAGTGACTAACATTGAGCAGCTTCCCTGCCCCCGTAGAGGTGGTTACTGACTTGAAACTGTAGTTTTATTGGCCACTAGGGGTCATTTCCATAACTCCTTCATCTTCCTCTCTTAAAACCTAGTTGCCTCGTGGTTTGAGCATCTTTTCAGGCTTGTTGGCTGTTGGTGAAGCACCCTCCAAGAGGAAAAACGCTGAGAGAAGAAGGAGCCACTTTTGAGATTTTAAGTATTTTTCTCTGTTTATTTGCTAAGTTTTTCTGCATAGCTGCCTAGCTTGAGCATTTTCTGGCTTGTTAAACTTGATTTCTGTATTAGTAGCTGTATTTAGAGCACAACCAAAAGCTGTTTGCTGAATTTCCTGTTTGCACTTAATTTTAAATCGTTTTTTCTTAAAACTTGCATATTTTCTGTCCTTGACCTAGCACTCTTGTGTGGGGTCATTTACTGCACTGTTATAACTTGATATTACTTGTGAACCTCTGCTATCTCTGTAAAAACAAAAACAAAAAAAATCTTGCTTTTTCCCACTTTTCTGAGAGTTAAAAGTTCAGTTACAGGCTTGCTGTTCCTGAACTGTTTGAAAGTTTCTGTGAGGCCATTTTTGCTTGGGCTGAAGGAGGGTCTCTGTGTTCATCAGTGGCAGTGACTAACATTGAGCAGCTTCCCTGCCCCGTAGAGGTGGTTACTGACTTGAAACTGTAGTTTTATTGGCCACTAGGGGTCATTTCCATAACTCCTTCATTTGTCCTCAGAGGAGTGGTTTAAGGCAGTAACTTGTAGTTTATTGGCCATTTTGGGTCATTTCCTGTCTTTTCCAGCCCCCTGCTATAAAGCACGCTTTAGCGCGCATTAGCGCGATTTAGCGCGGAGTTGCCACTGTTGCACATTAGGGCAGCTCCGGTTAAGCAGGTTTAAACTATTCGGGTTACCTAAAGTCCACTCTTCAAATTTTCCCTTAAAACTACCTTCCTCGAACTATACTACTGATCTAATCAGCGTATCCTATAATTAAAAAGATCATCTCTACTTGACTCCAAGTAGACTATTCTCTATCTGTTAAACGTAGCACTTGCTCCTACAGTACTTATTACCTTGATACGGCACTCTTGTCATAGATAGTACCCCAAAAAGGCAACCCCCCATTTCTCGGTCACCCACGTCCCCCGGAATCTTTTTAAAGTTTTTGTCTATTCCTTCTAGCATGTCGAGGGATCAGTTGCTAGTGTCCTCTCCTGCTCAGCTGGTGAACCTGGGAATATTGAGGCAATGTTATAATTGCCTCATGTACACAGACAACCTCTCCTCCTCCCACAAAACACAAATACATGCGAGAGATGCAACTATACGGCCAAACTGGAGGCTGAGCTCTCTCAACATAGGACTGGCAAGACCAGTCAGGAGGAGAAGGTTACCACACACACTATAGACCCAGTCTCACATAGTACCATTACAACCTCAAATCATACACATAAACACACAAAGACATACTCGGAGGCTCTGATCAAAAATCTACCAAAACAGCAGAGGCCACCAAAGCAGACACCCAAACAACCACCACCTCAGAACACAACACCTGCAACACATAGACCTCACAGTCAGAGTGTCAAACAGTCACAGCCCTTAAAGCCAAACACAATGCCAGACACACTAGTCATTGGTGACTCCATAGTCAGACACACTGACGTCCAGCTCACCAGACTAAGTAAGGAGAAGGTCACAGTAAGCTGCCTGTCGGGCACTAGAATCCGCCACATAATGCAAGCACTCAGGTCTCTCAACAGCAGGTACAAATACGACTCAGTCATTGTCCACGCTGGTGTAAACGACCTGAGACGTACCTCCTTGGACTACATGAAAAGAGACATTGAGGAGCTCTCTGATTATGTAGCCCAGGCAGGTATGATCCTGACCTTGAGCAGTATCCTACCTTCACCAAGAATGATGCCACAATACAGAGATAAGATGATCAGCTTTAACAATTGGCTTAAACACTGGTGTCATTCAAAGGGGATCCAGTGTCTGTCTGCCTGGGATGACATGCTGGACAAGCCACGCTGCTTCGCAAGGGACGGCTTGCACCTGTCACCCCTGGGATTCCGGATATTGGCAAAGGCTCTTGCCACCCCCATAGTGCCTTTTTAGGCAAGGCTCAAATTCTAAACCTACCACCCTAGAACACAAAAAGGAAAAACTAAGGGTAATGCTGCTCAATGCCAGAAGTCTAAATCTCAAAATGCACGCACTCGAGGCCCTTCTCAGTATGGAGAACATCGATGTCTGTGCTGTGACAGAAACCTGGTTTAAGGCTCCTGAGAGCACCCCAGCTATCAGGTTTTACCTCATATCATGCGTTCGCCCCAAAATCCGGACAATACCAAGAAAGGAGGGTATCCATATTCATCAAGGACACCCACACCTCAAGACTGGTGGCAATGCACGATGCATCGGAGACCATCCAGGTGCAATTAACCATAGGCAAGACTGCTCTGCAAATTGTAGCATGTTACAGGCCACCCTCACAAACTCAGGAACCTCACATGGCCTTCCTGAAAACACTAGAGGGATAAATGTATCACCAAACACCATCATACTAGGTGACTTCAATTACCCTAATATAGACTGGGAACACTACTCAAGCCCAAACACCCTAGCCCAAAAGTTCCTGGAATTCATAAACTCAAATGCCATGGAACAACTAGTCACCATCCCCACAAGAGGAGATAACATACTTGATCTCATCATCACGAACATGGGAGCACAATGTTCAACACCGAGGTGTACCCCTCACTGGTGAGATCAGACCACAAACTAATCTCGCTGGAGGTCCTCATCCCACCCCACCTGAAATAAAAAGACCACAGTAAAGAACTTCTCAAAGCCGACTTCACACTTCTAAAGACTAGTGTGGTCTCCTTTAAGGCCCCGAGCAGTGGAAAACAGTACTCAAGCCGCTGAATCACTTACAAATGCCTTCTACCAGCACCTGCAGGACTGCATGGATAAGGCAATCCCAAGCAAAACAAAGACTCTTTGTACCAAAGGCAAGCGTCCAGTCTGGTGGACCCCAGCCATAAACAAACTCTACAACAAAAGGAGGAAGCTACTACAAGATAGAGCAAAATCCTTAAAAGGTAAGACACCCTTGATCACTATAAGTAAAAAACTAAGAGCTCTCATAAAATCATCCAAAGCAAATTTCGAGAGAAAAATAGCTAAAGACTCAAAAGAAAATCATAAGGCCTTCTTTAGCTATGTTAGAAACCTGGGAGGAAACTCCCAGATATGCTCAGAGCTAGTTCAAAATGATGTGAAGATTACTGATCCTACAGACATTGCCAACATACTGGCTGACAGGTTCAGTGCAAACTTCTCCCCCCCAAAAGGAGAGATATCTATATCAAACGATTGCAGCCCCCAAACATCTCCAGCCCAAGTGAGAACTGCTCTCTCCAAAGCAAAAACACAGCATCCATGGGACCTGATGGTGTCCCGGCTGTGTGCTCCATGAACTCAATGAGGAATTAAACCCACAGCTAGGACAGCTGTTTAATCAAAGTCTTACCTCTGGATACGCACTCCAGGAGTGGCGCACTGCAACTGTGGTACCACTTCACAAAGGCGGTGCCTCCACCGACCCTGGAAATTACCGGCCCATTAGCTTGACAAGCCTTATCTGCAAAGCCATGGAGAGGATCATAATGGACCTCATAAATAAAGACATAGGGAATTTGCAGACTTTGGATCCAACCCAGTTTGGCTTTGTCAAAGGCAGATCATGCCTTTTAAACTTGGTTGACTTTTTCGAAACAGTCACCAAAGCCATTGATGAGGGAAAGGCAGTCCATACAGCCTACCTCGATCTGGCTATGGCCTTCGATACAATACCCCACTCGGGTATCATTGAAAAACTCATCAGCTTAAATGTCAACCCATACATCACAAGATGGGTTGCAAACTGGCTGAGTGACAGAACCCACAGGGTCAGAGTTGCTGGCGCCATGTCAGACTCAAAGCCTGTCACAAGTGGTGTCCCACAGGGCTCAGTCCTGGGCCCACTCTTGTTTGGCATCTACTTTTGGGAAGTACAAGCAAACACAGGAGGGTTATGGCTGACAAAGTTTGCAGATGACTGCAAACTGGGCGCCATAGTAGAAAACACATCTGACACAGATATCCTTCAGAAGGGTCTCACAGAAACGGATAACTGGTGCCAGAGCCACGGCCTAAAGTTAAATGCCAAAAATGCATAGTCATACCTTCGGAAAAACAAGGTTACCCCTAGCTACCAAATAGGTGGCAATCCACTGAGCACAGAAGAAGTTATCAGGGACCTGGGGACCCAGGTTGATAGTAGTCTGTCATTCGACACCCATGTAGCTAAAGTAGTTAGGAAGACCTTCTACATTGCCCACCTTATCATGAAGGGATTCTCATCTAGATCAAGGGAGGTCATAGTCTCCCTTTACTCATCACTCATCAGACCAATGATTGAGTACAATGCCCCATTCGGAATGTATCTGACCCGACACTTGCAGCAGCTGGAGAGGCCACAAAAGTTCCTCACCAAAAGGATAAAGGGTCTCAAAATCTGCCCTATGCTGCCCGACTGAAAGAACTCCAGCTCTATTCAGTCGCCAGCTGCTCAGAGGTGACCTTTGCCTAACATACAAGGCCATGTCAAACCCAGATTTGATGAATATGCTTCACCTCAAAAATCTAGATCCATTAGAGCCACAAGGGCGGAGACTTAAACCTTGACACGGCTATTAATAGGACGTGCTGGAGGGATAGATTCATCACCCAAAGACTCCCTATGCTGTGGAACAAAATCCCGGTACATGTGAGGCAGAGCACCTCGCTGGCCTTGTTCAAGAGAAATCTTGACCAATGGATGGGAGATCGCAGATATACCCCAGGGATTACCTCAGTGTCACTGCTCGACAGAGGCACAGCAAAATAATGGGTATAGTTCCCCATACTAAAGGGGTGGCGTAAGCCACAAAACGATGGGCTAGGCTTGTAAATGCCCTCGGGCAGATAGCCTAGTATGAACCTATGAACCTATGAACCTATGAACCTACACAACTGCAACATTAAACACCACACATACCCAATGTGTGTCATGTGACCTGTACACCCAATAGCATTCCAGGACATATATGTGACTCTTTGTACAGATGGTGACTGATGTGCAAAATGTGTATACTAGCATATGTAAGCACACACACCACATTCTATGCATGGTGTGTATAGGTGCATTTGTTTGCACACACAGAACAATGAGATGCACAGCAATGACTGCTATGTGTAGTACTGTGGTCACTGTAACCGGATGGGGTGTAGTACCATGTGCCATCATCATCATCATGCATCTTGTAGTCACTCACTGCTACTACTGTGTGACAGACCACCACCTAGCATGCTGCACCTGAACTGCAGTGCCGTGGATACAGTCACTATTACACAGCCACTTTGTACATGGGTTATGAGGTGCCCAGTAGGGAGCATTGCCTTACATGACTGTGTTATGTGTTGAAGAGTGTTGCACAGCCCCATGATATGCCTCTACCCCTGAGGTACGTCATGTGTGTGTGGATGACATGTGGGATACTGGAGTGTGACCTTACAGTGGGTGTGTGGTTATGCCATATTTAGCATGACTTTGTGTACTGCATGTGATAAATGTGTTATGTTGTGTACAGGTGTTGCAACTATGCCTATCCAATTTGCAGTATGGGGTTGCCACAACTGTGTGTCATGCTCTGTGTATTGCATGTCATTGAGGCAGCTACTGACATTACTGAGCTGTGCAACATCTCACAGCAAACATGCACATCATGCATTATGCGTAGGTGTGTTACGTGTACAAGGCCTACACCTCACCTATGACATGCATATTTCATTACCAACATTGCAGGTATAACACACTCACCAGCATAGATCGGCTGCCCTGCCGTCACACCAGAGGGACCTACGAGAATATGAGAGGGTTCGTCAGTGGCCGCAACATGGCATTGCTACAGTGGGTATGCTAAACTGCAGTACAACAACAGTCAACAGTCACAGGTGTAGGGATATTATTCAAACTATCCATATTGCACAACACTAGGCAGTGGAACTGCTAAACACACAGTACACATCTCACGTATACATAATCTAACAATACAGTTAACTGTAGTCTACAGATAGGACATGTTACCTGCTTGCTCGAGGTGGATGTGCTGGGTGGCTCCGGCCTCCATTACAACACATGTCAGTGGTTGATGTAGCTGTTGTCCAGGAGCCACCATGCTTAGGAGCAGCTCCTCCACTCTGGTGAGGGGGGGATGAATGGCCACCCCTCCACCTGTGGCAAGCTGCTGTCTTTGGATATCAGACACATGCCGCCGGATGTGTCTAATTAAATCACTGCAGTGATGGTGTACCTGCTCATATGTCCGGTTATGCATGCCTATGTCATTTACCCGATGAACAAGTTCCTGCCACAGTGAAGTCCGCTCCTGCTGGTGCTGGCTGCTTCTGGAGAAGAGCATTGTGTACCACTGCAATAGGCTATCGAGTATCACCTCGTCCTCATCCGCTGTATATGCTGGGTTGCGTTGGTGGGCCATCTGGATGAAAAAGATATGAACAATATGTGTGAGAGTGTCCTGTGGCACACTTTACACCTTTACCCACAGATATCACTTTACTGACATATATACCATCCTATTGTCTGTCAGAGGTTTTACATGTTCAATACCACTTATTGGTTCCCAGGCCAGAACTAACTAACACTGCCTGGCAGACTCTATATATCACACCACTATACAACAGTACCCGACACACTGTTTGTGACACATTGCACAACCTCAAGACAGTGGTGTATATCACACCGTTGCACAAACAGAGATGTCATCCATTGCAATGGATGTAAAGTACAGGTACAGTAGTACCAATCAACCACCCTAGTCATTGATGCCATAGCCCTGCCTAACAGATGTGTCCAGTTGTTACTATAGGTGGCATACTGCTGTAACAGACTATATATGTTGCTGGATACACACATTTACCCTGTAACACACATATGATTGCAGCCATTGTACAGGCATAATCATACACACATCAGGCAAACATACAACGCACCACTGCATGCCAACACAGATGAGCAGTACCTGTGTACCATACGGTACTGTGTGCCCCTACTTACACACCATTTTGCCTGCATTCTGTCCTCTGTGGAGACTACAGTAAACACACATGCTAGTGTTTCCAAGCAATGTGAGCACACACCATACTGTGCTGTTTAGGCCTACAGCTTCAGGTAGTACTACAGTTCATATTGGTGATAGATTCACCAGCAGTACCACTCACTAAGCATACATGTATTGCTTTAGCCTACAATGAGACACCATATTCGTCAACGGAGAAATACATCACATCATCTCCCGTACTACTATGTCTGCCTAACAGTACATTACACATCAGTTGCTGTCCTCACAGCTAGGGTAGGCACTACCATGTCAGATACAGCACCACACTAAGTTATCACACTTTTACAGACCTTGCACACATTCAGCGTTACACTTATTCAACCTCACATAGCAGCTATTGCATTAAGTACATGTGTGAGTGCATAGTGTCATAGGTAAGTAATATGCTATTGGCCCTAGGGCCTACAGCAGCCTAGCCATATGCTACCCTGGCCTTTGACACACATGTACTTTGATTTCACTTGCCCCTGCAAACCTGAACCACAGAGGAGTTTCCTGGGGTGTATTACCAATCTCCCACAAAATCATCAGGGGTATTTATAACAACTGCTAAGGAGGAGCCTTGTTTGCTATTGTTATGTGGTCTATTCCGGTGTATGGCATATCTCTCAGATGGGAACCTATCCCTCCAGCATGTCACTTTTAGTGAGCTGACAAGGTTTAGGGCCCTAGAGCATGTATCCCGGAGGGATTGTGATATGTTGCCATGGTGGTTGTCACCCAGCTATGGGTGTGACATACCTCTGTATGTCTGGCAGAGGTCACCTCTGTGTGGCCAGTATGCAATACAGTGTAGTTGTGGTTTTGTGAGTCAGTCTGCATAGGGCATCTGTTTGCGGCCAGTATTACCCTCTGGGGGGGTCTGTCTGTGGCCTGTTCACCTGGTGTAGTTGTCATGTGAAGTACATACCACACAGGGCATTGTGATGAGTAGAGGGGAACTCTACCCTATACTTCCATAGCTGACACACCTGTTGTCATGACACATACCACACAGACAAATTACAGGTGTAGTGTGGCACTGTCTTCATCAAAGTGGAGGCTACTGTCCACCTGAGTCCCATGTTCCCTTATCACACCTTCATTTTTAGGTAGATCTCTACCTATGTGGTAGTTAATGGGTACACTGTTTTGGGAAGGCGGAATGGCACTGCAGTATCAACACTTGTCTACAGTACATGCCTTGGTCACCACACACCTGTTGTGGTACATATGACCCCGTGTCTCTCTGTCTCTCTCTCTCTCACTATATATATATATATATATATATATATATATATATATATATATATATATATATATCTGTATATATATATATATATATATATATATATATATATATTATATACATGCATATCTATACACATACATGTACACATCCATTGCTGTACACATGGCTGCACATATAGGCACTTGTACAGTCCACCTTTCATGGTGGGGATATCACTTATGCAACAGTTGTGGGATGTACAGGTATGTGATTAAATTGCACAGTGTTGTTCAAAATGCATGTGGGTGTCCTCAGCCCTTGTAGCATTAGCAGGCCTCACTGGCTGTAACACAGCAGATCTGACAAATCTGTCCCACAGCATTTAACCACCACATGACATATATCAACACTACCATAGCTGGCCTTAGGCATAGGCTAACTGGGCAGCCACCTAGGGCGCCGGTCTAACAGGGGTGCTTTTCCACTATTTATGTGGTGTAGTAAGACAAGGATGGGGGCACCAGGAAGTGTGGTAGGGGGCACCGTGGAGCCCTTTTGCCTAGGCACCAGTTGACCTAAGACCACTCCTGCGCACTGCATGCTGTTTTCTAAGCCACACACTATGACCTACATGGATATATGCACATATCAACCTTCACTGACAGATATCTGTCCACCCTTCACTAACAGTTGCAATATGTCCCTTGCCCTATGCACATGTGCAGATACAGATAGATACATACTGTTGCCACACATGGATGATTTGCAGTGTGTAGAGTACTCTTCAGGAACATCTACAACATGCCAACACATACATGTGAGTTACATACCTTACCTTTCTATTTCCCTGCTCCGTGTGTTACGGTTTTGTAGGTTTTTTTTATTGTTTTTTTGGGGGGGGTTTCGCCCTCTATTTAACCTTCTGTCTCAGTTTCTCACTCTGTTCTGTCTCTGTCTCAGTCTGTGTCTGTGTCCGAGTCTCTCTCTCTCTCTCTCTCACTCTCTATCTCACAGCACCTGCAATTATTATTATAATTGCATGTGTGGACTTCAGGTACAGCCTGCTTTTCTAGGTATCTGCACTTGTGCATGCCCACCATTCAGTAATTGCATGCAGCCTGCTGTTTGGTGATTGCATTACTCACTGTGATTGCAGCCCACTGCTATAAAATGCTAGGTTAGGTAGGTGTAGCCCTTTCAGATTTCCAAGGTGGGGCCCATGCTTGTTTGCTCTGGACACCGTTGTGTCAGTCTGAAGGTTGGTATATGTCTCTTATCTGATGCTAGGGTTGTAGCCAGTTATATGCATGTTGTACTCAAACCTGAATGTTGCTGCTTCCAGTACACACATCTCAGTGTAGACATGTACGCACCCCTCCACATGCTAACACAGGATACATGGGAGTATGTATTTTTTTTCTCAGTTACACAATTAACTGCCATACAAATGTGGTTATTGCACTGTATTCCTGTGGCCAGTATTAATCCTGGTCTGATACTGTGTGGTGTTTGTAAGGTGCTACTGTAGCATTATTCCCTGCTAGGATGGCTGGTTCTCCTTTCACAGTCATGTCATGCAATTCCACAACCACTGCTGGTAAAGACCCACAGAAAAGGATTTGTGTTATACCATTCCTAATTTCCATTTACATTCCCTCATTGTAATGCATGATATATTTATTTCAGAACCAAGCTATTTGTATATCTGCTGTGGCTTAGTAGTAATTCATGTAGTCTATTGTGTCAATGGTCTGGGGTTCGAGAGCAGTGGTTTTTTCTTTTGCTGCTCAGCAGAACAAGGGCCCTGCCATAGAGTGACTAAGGCACTTTTAAGCAGTTGTAAGCGGGTTTGCGTGGGTTTGCACGATGCTTAGTGACGCTTAGCTAAATGTACACATGCGCACACTCGCTTAATCCTGCTTACTACTGCTTACAAGTGCTTACTCACGCTAACCCCCTTGCTAATTTCTTTTAAAGAAAAGAAAATGGGGAGATAGGAAAGTGGTGAAAAAGGGGGCACAAAGAGGGACAGACAGTAGGTAAACAAGTCCGGGATGTGCAGGACGGGTGTAGGGAAGGTCCATAGCTGCCCATTTCTTTTACAGCAACAGCTGTGCATATGCAATGAATTTGGAATAACATTTGAAACCTTCCACCCCTGGGAGAGGGGTGAGGACAACAAAGTATGTTGTACTGCCAATTCTAATTATCAGCTTACATGTTTGTCCAATGGACATGTGTGCGAAATGGGCAGCTATGTATGGGGCGTAATTTTTTTGTGGGTACAGATTGCTCTTTTTTTTCAGGTGAGAGTGGGAAGTGAGGTAGAGGAAGTAGGTATGTCCAGGGAGGTAGGGTGTGAAGGTAAACAAACAAGACAGACAAGACACATACAGGGGCGGTGTATGACACATGGGCTGGGTGAACACAATTGACGGGGTCGGATGTTTGGAAATCGCAACCCCATGAGCCCACAGATGGTAACAGTAGAACTGAGATCCCCACCCATGGGCAGTCACCACTGAAACTTCACAGCCCCGATGGTGGCTGTGCTGGGGGCTGCGTAGGATGGGCAGGCTCACCCGTGAGAGACGCCACTCTCGCCTCAAGCTGGCGTAGGGGATCAGCGACTGAACGCTGGATCTCCCTATGCACCACAACCCGGACCCTTCGAAGGGTGACAGGTGGCACTTCTCCGCCCACGCTTGCATGGGGGGATGAGCCCCATCCCCTGCAGTGCTTCCACCCGAAGGTGGCACAGGACTAATGGAGGAGGGGAGCCTGGGCTGGGCAATGGACCTGCTGGTGCCAGGTGCACTCGCCAGCTGAGGAGGGACAGGTGGGTCCCCTGGGACCAGCCTTCCCATACGTTCTGTGATTAGGTGTATTTAATTACAACATAAGCAAAACAGCATTCCAGATTAGTTGTAACATTATGCAAAAATATTCCCATTAACCCAACACACCAAGGTTACAACAGTTGAACAGCAAGCATAACACATGCATATATTGAACCACAGTGGATATTCCAACAGCATGCAGGGATGTTTGGTAGCAGCAGGCCACCATGATTGTGGTGTTCAAACAGGGCACATGCATCAACGTGAATGTGAATATTTATAGAACAATAGGACATATGTCCCAACAAATATGTAAGATTACACATACCCATTGAGGTGTGGAATTGCATGGTTTATGCACATACAGTAGGGTGTAGAATAAACCTCGGTTATCATCTTATAATTACCTTTTCATCTACACTACATTCCTAGTGACTGCAGGTGTATAGCCTCTACATGTATTATTACACTTGCCACCATACATTAGGTTGTGTAATGGGTTTGGCTAGTTCAATATATGCCTGATCTATATCTGACATACTAACTGTCCAGGATGCAGATGTTACTGCTACATATTTCTTGATTGCATTTATATTTCTTTATCTACATATCTGGAATGTTTTCACATGACATTTTCACTTTGATTTGTACAGAACCCTGCATTTCTTGACACACACTCACATTTCTGGGGAAAAATAACATGATACAAGTGTACCAGATTTACTTATTCATGCCAGCCAGTAACTGACTGTTGTGGACTGTATATATGTTTCACAGCTACTAGCACTTCCATCACCCACTTTATATAGGACTGCACAACTCTGGGTTGCCAGCACCTTTTCAAACAGTACTGTTTGTATAATACAAGGGTACAACAACATTTCAAACTCTGTGACACAGACACACTCCGGGTTTTAGACCTTTATTAATGACATTATACACTTTTCCACAGGCTCACTCCTTTATTTGTTTTAACGGTGTGTATGGCAGACATGTTCAAGACATATTATACCATTATTAATGGGTTAGAACACTCTTTTTTCAGGCTCACTCACTTATTTTATATGACAGTGCCTGCAGAGATATTATTCCAGACATATGTTACCTATCTTAATGGGTTACTACACTCTTTTTCTCCTTCTCTGACATTTTTATCTGACAGTACATGCAGAGGACTTATTCAGGCAATTTTATGGCTGTATTATTGGACTACAGCACTTTCTTTCATGCTCCCTCCCATATTTTATATAACAATACATGCAGAATAATCACTAACCTGCCTGGTGGTGCAGCCTTAGCAGCCTATCAGCATAGGCTTGCTGATTCGCAGCACGGTCACCTGCAGCTGTAAAGTAAATGAAGGGATATTGAGACATACCTATCCATTATACATACTCCATTATCAATTTTTACATACTGCATTCCATAGCTACTTACTCAGTTGTGGAGCATCCCGCATCCCACGGGCTTCCTGTATCCACTGGTTCAGGCAGTCCTGCTTTCGTCTCTTCAGGTCTGCATGGTGGTGATGGACCTGCTCACCAGTCTGAGGAATGTCTGTGGCACTGGTGAGGTCACGAGCTAACCGGTTCCAAGCCTCTGCCTTGTACTCCATCCCTTGGAACTGGCCCTGCAGGAGTCTTGAATCATGACGGTGGACAAGGAGCCAAACCATGTATTTCGACTGCTCGATGCCCCAACGTTGTACTCGGAAGCAAGTTTCCTCTCCGACACCAGACATTCTAACTGCAGATGTGAGCTACAATCAGTTATGGCATGTATTCCCACTTGTGGGGCTTAAATATGCTACATTTCCCGCACTTTTTTGTGATTGGCCATTTTGTAAAATTCTCGGCTGACTGCAGACCTGCTTAGTAATGGTTAAACTACCATTCGTAAGTATATGAATGTTAACAGTGGCTGTTTCCGCTATATTGTCATGGTTTAGTGGTTCTGTACTTTGCTTCTGATGCACAGAGTCCTGGGTTCAAACCTTGTCATTCATTTTATTTTCATACTGTCCAGACAGGCTAGGGGGTGTGGCTGCATTTAAGCAACTTTGCTCTATGTTGCTCCTCGGTGCCCTGGTTGGTGCAGCGCGCACATCCACGCAAACGCATTGCCTGGGTAAAGCGCTGTTAAACTATGGGCAACTCTACTGCGCTGGGTAAAGCGCTATTGAACTATGGGCAACTCTATTGCGCTGGGTGAAGCGCTATTGAACTATGGGCAACTCTATTGCGCTGGGTGAAGCGCTGCTTAACTGCAGGCAATTTTATATTGGGATCTTTTAAAATATTTATTTTGTTCACTGATACATTGGCCATTTCACTGCTTTTTAGTTATGTTTAAACATATATGTCAGGTATTATTCCATATACTGATTTAAAAAATAAATACAAAAGGGAGTGGTGGGACTCGAACCGTGAATGCTTTTTCTTTGTGTGAACGCTCTACTATTACGCTATTGCTATTTGGTGTGAGTTGCATAAACCTTCTTTCTTATGCTCTTCCATGTCAGAATTGCTAACTGTAGTTAAGCAATGGGCACACCCGTGCACACATGCGCAAATATGGGCAACTATTTCGGGTATTTAAAAAAATTAAATTAACTTTTTACTTTTTATAACTGTGATGGGGGTTTACAATGTCAGGGAGTGTGGTGTTGAGTGCAAGGACATTTGAGCGGACTCACTCTTGTGTATTTGCTTTTACTTTTCAATCACTTGCAGGGGCATGGACATTTAGACTGCTCGGCAGTCGGACACGCCTTCTGCTTTCTTACACAGTCCATGTAAGACTTACGGTTGAGTCAGCGTGCCCTCATGCATATTCATGGCATGCTGATGTCATACCGTTCAACTGCAGCCTCCGAGTAAGACTTATTAAGTCTTACATGGAGGATTTGTGAATCCGGGGGTTTATAAATCTTTTTATACAACTTATACATCTATAACTATCATTAACCAATTGGTTGATATGATTAGAATAACTCAAGGATGGATCTACCCATATACTCAGATCCTTAAATGTATCTACAGTTTCAATCACTGTGCGATGTATTAAATATTCACCTTTCAATTTATGTGTCCCAAATCTCATATGCTTAGTTTTTTGATGTATTTATCAGCATATTATTCTCCTGTGCCCAAATGGTCAATTTAGTCACGTTATTTTGCAGACATGCCTTATCTGTAACACATGTAATCACTTTACTCATTTTCAAGTCTTCTACATATAGACTGTAGAACACCTCAGATGAAAATGTTAGGTTTGGAAGATACAATCTAAACAAATAAGGGCTCAGGACAGAGCCCTGTGGAGCACCCTGACTGTAACCAAGAAGTTCACCTGTCCAATTGCTGTATGATACTTACCATGTCCTGTTTGTAAGCCATGCAGCTATCCATCTTATCAAGAATACACTGATTCATAGTTGTTCTAATTTATTGATCAGTGTTCTCTATATGACCCTGTCAAATGCTGAAGTTAAATCTATATAAATTACATCACAGCACAATTTTTTATTCATAGGTGTTATTATATTGTTATAGAACATCATGTTACAGATGGTAATAGATCTGTTTTCAACATATGCATGCTGATATATGGTTTCAAGTCCCAAACTGTCCAGTTCTGACAATAACTTATCTAATATTATTTTTTTACAACTTGAAAGTAGACTTAAGGGTCTATAGGACTCTGAGTTTTTTCTACTCACCTTTCCCTTAAAGATAAGTTTAATAAGCACATGTCTCTAATCTTCAAGAATCTTCTCACATAAATAACAGATATAATGGTACTGTAAGTTCTTGCTAAAGTGTTCTCAGCAGGGGCAGCTTGTGCTATAGGACTGCAGGACTGCAGCCCCCCACCTGTAGAAAGAAAAAAGAAAAGGATAAAAATTAAAAAGAGTCACCTGTAGAAAGAAAAAAGAAAAGAAAATTGCAAGCCCCGGAACTCCACGAGTTCCTGGTACTCAGAAATCCAGACTGCTGTGTTAGGCAGTCCGGATAGAGAAGAAATAGATCTCTGCCCTGCCAGTCCAGAAGTCTGCATGGTGATGACCACACAGACCAGAAGGACACTGAACTGCATCACCCACAGGCTGGAGATGTATGTGTGTGTGTGTGTGTGTGTGTGTGTGTGTGTGTGTGTGTGTGTGTGTGTGTGTGTGTGTGTGTGTGTGTCTGTGTGTGTGTGTGCGATGCCGCAGTTGCTACATACAGGTGACTAGAGAGAACACATGGTGGCGGGTAGAGAATACTCAGGCTTGAACGCTTTATCTTGGGTGCAGGTAGTAAGGGCCTGAATTCCCTACCCACCACCATTTGCAAATAAAATTGCAGATTTTTGCATCATATTTGTTCTGTTGCTCATAAAATCTGTGGTTTCTGTATGTTTGCTGTTCGAGGAAAAGTCAGTAGTGCACTGGTAGCATTGTTGGCTGATAGATGCAGGTTCTCTAGTTTGATTCTTGGTTGGGGTGCTTACTGTGTGGAGTCAGTGTTTCTCCCTGCTGGACTGAAAGTTGGCTTTTGTTCCAAGTCAGACTTTCCTGGTTAACAAATGTTAAATAAAAATAACAGGCATTTGAATTTCAGACTTCATGTTCTTCAGAAAGTACATGACCTTTTATTCTAGCAATTTCCTAAGATTATAACATGGATATTTGAAATGTGTCATTTTTGTGACTGTATTCCCCCATTATTGGCTTTGTCCAGGTTTTTTGTGCTAAGGTTGAGAGGTATGGTGAGAAGTGAATTCACTGAAAATGTTTGGGGGCTTATTCACCCATTATTGGCTTTGTTCAGGTGTTTTGTGCTAAGAAGTTGACAGCTATGGTGAGAACTGAATTCACTGAATGGTAATCATTTAAGTTTCAGTCTTCCTCTCTTTCACACAATAGCTGATTTGGCATAGTGGTATGTTGTTCTGACTGTTTTGCACAGGGTTCCCCTGAGTTCAAGACTTGGCAGTGAAATGTATGGTGGTAACACAGCATTTTATTGTAGCAACTTTCTAACATTATACAAGCAATGTTTAAAATGTGTCCCTGTTTTTTGGGCTTTTGCCCCCCCCCCCCAATAAATGTTGGCTTTTTCCAGATTTCTTGTGCTGTAAAGTTCAGAGATATAGTGGAGTGGCAAGTAGATTTTACAAGGAGCTGAGAGCTGCAGGGGAACAAAAGTTTAGAACTGCTTATGGTGAGTCAACTTGTCTTGTTAATAGCACAACAGATAGTATGCTTGCTTTTGATGCAGAAGGCTGTGGGTTCTACTCCCACAGTAGGTAGATGTATTGTTGACACTGTACTGTGTTGTAAATGGGGTGGATGCTGCAGTCTTTTTTAGCGAAGATACCTAGTAACTATGAACCTGTTATCAGTTTGCCATCCATTCCCTACTGCGATATTACTAGCTTATCATTTTTTAATGCAACATGGGCAATTTATTCCTCAAGGGCAACAAACACTTTATGTGTAGATGAAACAATGACATATAAAGTTGTTTGCTAGCAGCATCCTCTTCATTAGTTACAGATTTCTTTAATGTGGAATTTTGATGACTTTTACTTCTTCAGAGGTTGTGCATATTTACTGATACTGGTGGACTGTAGAAGTTTGAGTAGACTTTTATGATGGAAATGTAAGTTTGAGTAGACTTATATGATGGAAATGTTCTGAACTGGGCAGTTTTGTCATTATTGGTGCATGCATTTTGTTTCATTGTTTACTGAAAAAATGTTCAAAACAATAAATTTAAAATGCCCTCTAACAACTGTACTGCATTATACAAGGAATATAATTTAATACAGTCAGGAAGGTGTATCAAAGAGCATGTGTATGTTTCATGTACAAGGGGCCTATGATTTGAAAACAGCCCAAAGTTAATCTTTATCTGCCACTGGCAAAATGTATTTTCTTTCAATGTGGGTTTCAATGCTGTTTCAATTAATTTGAGTTTCAAGGGCAGAGAAGTTTTAATGCTAAGTTTATTTTCATTGTGAAACTGCATTCCTTTGTTTAGCCAATATCTATTAGGGTTTGTGCTGTAAAATGCAAAATGAAACTTTCAAATGAAATCCAAATCATTGCAGAAGTAAAGCAGTATGCACATTACAGTGTTGATGGTAAATGGGGCGAAATAACCAAGGAATGGGACATTGGAATGGCTGCAGGGGGGAGGCTCCATTCGACCATGATTTTGTGAGGGGGGGGGGTGGACAGCAAACTCAGACAGCCTTGGCTGAACTATACCTCTCAACTGTCTAGATTTTTGCAGAATGAATAGAGTTTTGCTTCTTATTTTTGGTTTGTTCCTCATTAAATGTGTGGTTTTCTGGCAAATCATTTAGGAATGAAGTCACTATATAATGACAGACATTGAGTTTCAAACATTATAACCTTCAGAAAAATGCATGCTAAAGCAAGACCTGTTATTCTATCAACTGCCTTAAGTTTATACAAGAGCAATTTTTAGTACTGTTTGTATGTTCCCCCAATATATTTATTTGGCCTTGTCCAGATTTCCTGCATTAAGAGGTTGAGAGGTACGTGCAAATAAATCGCTTTATAGAATTAGGAATATCCAAACCTCTCAACTGTCCCCAATTTTGGCTCAAAATGTTGCTCTCCCCCTAATAACCTCTCTGCAAAATGGCAATTTTGGAAGAAAACATGGAGGGTTTACAATTATAAATAACTGTAATGATCAGAGTTATAGACTACTTTTATTTCAGAAATGCATGTAGATGCTCTTATTTTGTCAGCTGCTCAAGTTAACAGTACTAATATTAAAAAGATGTCCCTTCTTTGACAGATTCCCAGTTGTAGTGTGTGGCAATTTTATATTTTTGCATCACATTTTTGGTCTGTTTTTCATAAAATTGTGATTTTCTGCCAAATTAGTGGCAAATCATTAAAGACTGAAGTTAGAAAATAATGGCAGACATTTGAGTTTTAGATTTCATACCCCTCAGAAATTTAATACTAATGCAAGACCCACTACTATTCTATTATCTTTCTAAGTTTATAAGAGCAGTATTTAAAAATTGTCCTTATGTTTGGGCCTGTGTCCCACTTCTATGTATGGCTTTGTCCAGATTTCTTGCTCTAAGGTTGAGAGGTATGAGTGTCAGAGCCATCACCCTCAGCCAGAGACATTTCAAATTGTGACATACTTGTTGCACCCCACTCCCCCATGTAGTGACTCTGGATGTGTCCAAGCAAGACAAGGAGCAATTATGCAGTGTAAGTGTGCAGGGTATTCTCCCATCTAAGGTAGACACAAGTACGACAGTGGCTTTTCATCTGTCCTTGATTTTGCAGAATGTTCTGGTTTTCTGTCATATTTTTATACTGTTGATTTATGCTTCTTATTATTCAGAAAATGCATGCTGTCGCAGTGCCCTGTTGCTTTGTGTTTAAGTAGCAATGCTTTAATGACCATCGGGTAAGCTTGTCTGAGATTGTAAGATGCAAGTAACCTTTAATAAGCATACTGTTAAATAATTACCAACACTGAAAGCCTTTTTGTTGTTGCCATGCAGAGAATATTTACATAACTAGATAATGTACAAGCCTTAGGTATTGAAATGCATATGACAGTATTTAAAATAAAGGACAGGATTACAGTATTTTCAGAAGCTCATTACATTTGTTGGAGATTTGCAGTTATCTCTGCAGGCTTTGCCCATAAACTAAACAAAATGCCAATCTATCATGTGTGGTCCATAACCTGTGCAGTAATCATTTAAGCAATTTATTTTGAGCTTGTTTCTTGTTTGCTGTTCATTTTTTACTTTGATCATGTTTTCTCGATGAAACAAGTAGATAGTTGCTGTCAGGCAGAAGGTCTTTTTTGGATAAGAAACATTTTTACAAGTGGGGGTATCACAGAGATTTCTACTTTCAGCATGTTACTTGGTACTTTTATAAAGCTGAAGATACGTTATAATTAGAACTGCAGTGCAAGGAGAAGCTTGTTTTTTTATACTTGATTTTGACTAGTATTCCAGTAATGTATTTAAAAAGTAATTTATTTTTTAATGCCTCACAACCTTGTTGTTTCCATCTAGATATTAAGTAAGCTGTCATGTAGCCAATGAATTGAAATATTTTTCCTTCTACACTTCATTTTGTCTTGATTGGACTCTCGTAATGATGGTTTGGCACCCAGGGCAGCGTATTTAATTAAAGTTCCAGTTATTGTGTTTTTGAGCATAACTCCACCCCTTTCTAGTTGGCCACACCCCTTCCCAATGGCCCCACCCATTCAGCTGTCTCCTGCAGCCCAACTTTAATTTGAAGTCACCAGCCACCACTGGTTCTCAGGTCATTGTTACAAATTCTGTCTCCTCCCTGTGCTTTGTTTGGATCCAGTTTGTGCAGTTCTTTTTCAATATAATCTAATTTGATTCCAGTACCTGAGGTTACCTGGATGTTACTAGAACAGCTTATCACCCCCTTTGTGGAGCCAAACTGTTTTGCATAAGACTTTGTCAAAATATTTATAATCTGTTGTGTCTGAGAATAAATTTTAGAATCTAAACGCAGTTTATTAATTTGTATGTCTTTACTCCTTCCACATCTTATGTATCTATAAAATGCTTCCTAGTATATTCAGTATCTTTATATACACTTTCTTCAAAATTTTCTTGATCTTGTCTCACACTATGTTTACTTTGTCCCTCTTAGATTGTTTTGTCTCTCACTTTATATCAGGTATCTTATTCTTATGGAAATATATCCTACTACATTGTGTGTATAGATCCTGATGTTAAATATTTTTTTTTTATTTTTTTACACTTGAACAATTTCTCTTTTAAAACTTTTCACATTCCACTGAACACCTCACTCCAGTTAGTTTTACATAGTGACCATTTTGCTTCCATATAATCTGTAATTAATCTTCTGTGCTTTGGTTTAGATTCCGGTTTGGCAGAATTATCTTGCAACAAATTTACTGTTATAAGCCCATGATCACTGCACATCAATGATGGTAAAACTTCACTTGAAGTAACAGTAATTTCTTTAGGAACATAAACAATGTCTAGTATGTTCCATTCCATGGTACTTTAATTTTTTTACAATCTGAGGCAGTTGTTGTCCTGAACATACATTGTGAATAATTTCCTTACTAATTTTGCTGAATCAATATTATTCAAGTCTATTTCTGAAAAAAATGAAGTCCCCAGCTAATATTATTCTTCCCTCCTGTGTTTCATGCAAGAAATGTATGAATTCCTCTAGGTCATCTGCACTTGACTTTGGTGGCCTATATACTTCAACAATTATTATATGTTCCAAGGTTGGGTTTATTGCCACAGTTACACATTCTATAGTATTGGTGTTATCACTGAACATGTAATAATCACAGGTCTCATAGCTATCTTTAATCCCTATCATAACACCTCCACCTGATTTTTTGTTAGTATGTCTGTTGCAGTAAAAACATTTATACCCTGACAAAACCAGTTTCCAGTCATTGTTCTTTAACCATGTTTCACAAACTATAAGAACATCAATCTCGTGGGAACGTAGCAAATTTTCTAATAAAAACACTTTATTATTAATGCTCCTAGCATTAACAGCCATCAGAGACGCATCAAATGTTGCTATCTGTGAACTGTTAAATTTTCAACCTGGCAAAAATCCTGCCTAGCATTTGTCAAATATTGTAAAACATCTGCTGCAAAATTTTCTTCCCTCATCTATCTTGCCAAATGCATGCCATCCTGTCTGAACACATGTGCCCAAAACTAGGCTTGGATGCTCTACACATTTCCATTTTTTAAAAGGCGTAATTTTTTACATGTAGGTGTTTACCCAAAAAATCTTTATTCATGGTTGTCTGACTATCCTTTCTATATGTGATTTGTGAAAAATATTTCCTAACACCGGTATAAGTTAAACTATGTAAGAGGGCTGTAAGTTCCCTATTAACAGTCAGAGAGAGTCCTTGTGGATGAGATCTTTTGTACCAACATGAATAAAACTAGATCCATACTTCTTTACATTCCTTACATTCCAAGGCTTGTCTCACATCTTCTATTTTTGCTCCTGGAAAGCATAACACTATTCAGTGTTCATTATCTTCTCTGCAGATGTAAGTATCAGTTCCTCTAATAATTGAATCTCCAATTACAAGAATATATTTTTTGACAAGATCCAAAGACTCATCAATTTCTAATATAGTAATATCTGCTCTATCTATTGTTACAAACGAATGATCTTCATCACCATTAGTCTTATTAATCCCACTGTTTTCATTGCATATTAAATTTGCAAGCATATACAATTCTCATCCAGCTGACTTTTATACAGCCACAGCTTGAGCCATATAGTTAACATCTGTCTTTCTCTTCTTTTTTTCTTACAGTAATGTTTTCAGTCCTTCCATGTTCAGTTATGAGTTCTTCCTTTTCACCTGCCACTTGCCTCTTTTTTTCTACCTTCTCTTTTGGAAAAATGATGACTTTTCCTGTAGACTGAAGGTATTCTGATAGCAAAATGTTATAATTCCTTGTAATCCCTTGTAATCTGTATGTTACATAACAAAGCAGTGTCCTTTTTAGTACATATTCTTTTTACTTTACAGACATTTATCAGCTTCTTTTTCTTCCTTATTTGTTGTGAACTTCTTCATTTCATTTTTTTTTTGTTTTTTGTAAACACTCTGAATCCTCAGATTGCTGAAAACTTTCATCTAGAATTCTAAAGTCGTCATAGGCATCATCTTGTTTCACAGAGGTTGAATGATCTTTACAGACAATAGATATTATTTCATAAATGCATTCCATTTGCCCTTGGCTTAACATTATTTATCTTACCAGTCCAGTCTTTAATATATGTCACAACAGTTCTCCAAGCTGTAACAATCGCACAGATACAATCATCATCATTAAGTCGAGACTTACTTCTAATAATGGTAAGCAAATCATACAATTTTTGACACAAGGAACACAGATCAGCAATGTTATCAGCTGTTACCTTTAAATATGCATAGCATTTATTACACTGTACAAGATATTTGTGAATTAACAAATCATTAATTGCATACTCATTTAAGGAATCCATATTCAGTTTCAAATGAATAAAATGTTGTAAAAGAAAAGAATAACCAAAATCAGTTAATCACAGAATTCAAAGAGAATTTAAATCATCTTCTAAGAGAAAATGAACACAAGCAATATACAACTAAATACTAAATTAAGTACAGTAAACTAGTTGATCTGACCGTACAAGTTCTGAAGGTTAGATAAAAGTTGCAATTTTTTTGCATCGCGCTTATTTTTAACAGTAAAGTCCATGACCATAAGTATAGATAAAGTGACATAGAGAAGGTGTTGTGTGCATGAGGAGCCATTCTCCAGCAGCAATTCTGCTGATTATAATTGTGCTACTTGCAAATGTTAGTAACATTTCAACTTGAGCTGTGTTTTAAATATGACGTTCCATGTATGCTACTACACCTTCTGTCACATATTTGTAGATGCAAAACTCACATGTGGATGGGATGTTAAGGCATGTCAGACTACAGATGTACACATCAGTTACATTTTTCAGCGGAGAGTTTGAAGTAATAGATGTGCTTTTCATTGTTATGGTTTTGACTACTGATATATATGGTTTATATTTAAAACTCTGAGGGAAGTTTTGGTGACCACGGGTTGTCGAATAACGGTTGGCCGACCCGTGTTGCCAATCCTTCAGTTGTGCGATTCACGCTTCAGTTAATGCTCAATGCATTTGCAAAGATGAGGTCAGTCTTTTAACTAGAGATTGCAGTACAGTGGGGATCTGGAAATTTACCCTTTCCCCACTGTAGTGCGATCTCAGAGTTGGTATATATATTTTGCAGGATGTGGGTGGTGCAGCCCCCCCACAGGGGACACAGGGGGCTTGTCCGCCTGCAAAATCATCACATTACATCTTGTGCAGAGTAGGACTGCATTTTACGAATGTCAAGAAAGGTCGAATTTGTAAATGGAGTTGTGTTTGCAACATTCTGACCTTGTTGACATTACATGTTCAACCTTTTAGTCGACTTTTCAGGTGGTT
Source organism: Protopterus annectens (assembly GCF_019279795.1). Taxonomy (NCBI): domain Eukaryota; kingdom Metazoa; phylum Chordata; order Ceratodontiformes; family Protopteridae; genus Protopterus; species Protopterus annectens. Next base: position 1,243,871,107 of record NC_056746.1, read on the forward strand.
CTTTCTTGTGAGTGTCGACTATATGATAGTAAACCAACATACATTGCATATAGTGGTACGCTGGACTATGTTCATAAAGTATTTTAACATTTCATGAAGACTATTCTCTGCCTGTTCTTTGTGTCACAGTGGGTATGCTATGCAGACAGTAGTATCAGATATGCTTATGGAATTTCTGTCTTCTGTTGCGATTCTTCTTGACTGAGCATGGGAGCTGTGCACAATCACCAATGAGACATAGCACACATGCCAGGCCACTGCTAGAGCAGCTAGATGATGACAACCATGATGATGGTGATGATGATGAGGATGATGATGAGGAAGCTGGACCCACACATGTTTGAGCCATCATCCCTGCTGCACCCCAGAGAAGACAACACCAGGAACAACAGAGAGATGATTATTAGGAGAAGATCAAGGAGGTTGTGAATGATGTGTTTCGAGGACAGATGAGGGGCATGATGGGTAATTTGTTTCAGGACATGGGACAGACTATGTGCCACTCATTCAGTGAGATACCCCAAGAGATCATTTGAGATGTTCATACCCATCAGGGTGGTCCCTCAGGTCTGTAATTATTGTCTGTAATTAGTGTATGTGTGCTGCAGTTGTATAATGTTGCCAACATGCTTTTTGCTGTATAATTGACTGGACTGTATATGCACCATTGTGCATGCATACTATGTAGTTGACATGCTTATATGTTACATGTGCAGACATAGTATTCAGATATCATTATATGATATTTAATTATATGTCAATGTTTGCATGACACACAGTAACACATTACACTTTCCTTCCACATTCAGCTAGCCATACATTGTGACAGTTAACCTGCAGCAACTCTTGCAAAAATTAACCTGTAAGTATATGTTTAACTGACAGAATGTGACAGACAGTGCATGTTGTCCATAGTCCAGGACTACCACTGTGGTATTGCTAAGATTTATGCATTGCCATATCATGTATGTGCAAAAGAAGGACATGTCATTGCCCATGTGCTTTGGATGACAATTGCCCCACTGGCATGATGTCATGTTGTGTGCCAGGTGCTGGCAATGCTGATGCCATGTGGTGGTTATATAAAGGCATGTCATAGCTATGGGCAGTCCTCTTTTTCTGACTGTATCGAATGCCAATTTAACATTAATGTATACACAGTGGTAAAGATAATTTATTCAGTTACATATATATTCTCAAATTCTAGCAATATTTGTACACTAACTAATGATTGCACATGACTCTGCACATATTCTGATCCATGCTATAACACCATTGTAATTTTGACATGTGAACATTCACTGATGTATCATTGATGTGCTGTACTGATGCTCACAGGAGTCTCATCTGCTCAGTAATATGCAAGGTGTGTGATATACAACTGCAGTTGTTTATTCCACATTGGCATAACAGTATATGTGTATGTGATTGAAGTTCTTAGCTAGCTTACCTATGCCTGTTGATGTTACATGATTGCACATTACTGTATATGTGTAATTTAAAGATGTCCATTTTGGAGTACATCAGCATTACATTCAGCCCATGTGACATACATTTGCTTAAATGTATTTTGGGTTAGCTTCTATATCACCCTGTGTGGTTTATGCATACATTTTTAAAATGTAGCCTTACCTCTTGGTCATGCTTTATCACTGTCATCCTTGATGTGGATCCAGGCTGTCCACCTCCCATCCACCTTCATATTTATGTAATATATTTTGCAGATATGTTTGCCTTTGTTGCAGTTATTGTCCATTGTCATGTATTACATTGTTGACATGGTCAGCATGTGCTAACCATTTTATGGGTGCAGGACATCTGCACACAAGCCACCGGCTACAGCTTGCAATGCATACTTGTTCTCGTTATACTTGTATGTTAAATTCACGTGCACAACCTGATATTGTTTTAAGCTGTAGTGTTAGATTTGTGCAAATATTCTTACATGTCATTGCTGTTTGCATGTGCATTGACATTGCTTTCATGTATGTTCCATTTAGACCACTGACAGTCATACATATATGCCTACCCCTGTGTGTTGCCTTTGACATGGCATGTGTGTTACATATATGCATTCCATGACATGTTTGTCATTGTTGTTTATACCTACTTGTATTTTTAGCGGCCATTTTGATGCTTTTCTGCAGCACTGTTGTTTGGCACTGTGCTTGGTTGTTTGCCTTTCACATACATGGTTGGAGGCTTTGTTCTTTTCTAGCTGAAATTAACTAGCATTCCTAGATATGCATTTGCTTATCTGTGATGTTGCCTGGTGTGTACTTGCACTGCTGACAGACTACCTGGATATGTGTTTATTTATCCAGTTTGTACTGTGATCCTTATTTGTTACCCGACAACACACATCTATCATTGGTCATACACATCCACGTATGACTGCTACATAGTTTGCAACATGCCATAACATAAGCAGGCATGTTTTTCTGCATTTCATCATGGCTGGAATGCATCCCTACCCTGTTTGATGACTTTCCATTGCATGTTGTGCATTGTGCTGTCTGTGTAACTTACTCTTCCTTACTGTTTTTTCCAACCTTTGTCTGCCATGTATTGTGATATTTGATCTATGGGTACACCTTCTGTGATAGCCTTCTCCTCCTCTTTCTCTATCTTTACCTTTCCTTCTATTCTTAAAAAATAAAAAATGGGGCCTATTCTTATCAAAAAAAATATTGCCCCTGCCCCCGACTTTCCCTCAGATTTTCCTGTTCCAAGATACCTCTTGTGTGTCCCTCTTCAACACCTATACCCCACTTCTTTCCTATCTCCCAGTTTGCTTGGGTATGTGCATTACTTGTGTTCCCAACACATGACCTGCACCCATTGTTAGCTAATGCTAGCTGTGGTGATATGGCCATGATTGCCCTATGCCTTTATTAATTTTTTTATTAAAAAATTTACAGATTCCATCAGAATCCATAATTGATAGGTAGCATATCTTAGTAATAATGGACTTAAGTGACATTTCATAGTTGTCTTTAAGCTTATTGGATAGATTTTCCCCCGGATTCATGAATCCTCCGTGTAAAACTTAATAAGTCATACTCGGAGGCTGCAGTTGAAAGATATGACATCAGCGTGCCATGAATATACATGAGGACATGCTGACTCAACCGTAAGTCTTACAGGGACCGTGTACGAAAGCAGGGGACGTTTCTGACTGCCGAGCAGTCTAAGTGTCCACGCCCCTGCAAGTGTTTAAAATAAAAGCAAATAAACAAGAGCGAGTCCGCTTAAATGTCCCTGCACCCAACACCTCACTGTCTGATATTGTAAACCCCCATCACAGTTCTAAAATGCATAACATTAACTTTTTTTAAATTCCCAAAATAGCTGCCCGTATTTGCGCGTGTGTGCCCATTGCTTAGCTACAGTTAGCAATTCTGACATGGAAGAGCATAAGAAAGAATGTTTATGCAAATCATACCATATAGCAATAGCGTAATGGTAGTGCGTTCGCACAAAGAAGAAGCATTCACGGTTCGAGTCCCTCCACTCCCTTTTGTATTTATTTTTTAAATCAGTATATGGAATAATACTTGACATATATGTTTAAACATAACTAAAAAGCAGTGAAATGGCCAATGTATCAGTGAACAAAATAAATATTTTAAAGGAACCCAATATAAAATTCCCTGCAGTTAAGCAGCGGTTCACCCAGTGCAATAGAGTTGCCCATAGTTTAACAGTGCTTTACCCAGCTCAATAGAGTTGCCCAAAGTTTAACAGCGCTTTACCCAGCGCAATAGAGTTGCCCATAGTTTAACAGCACTTTACCCAGCGCAATGTGTTTGTGCGGACGTGCGCGCCACGCCAACCAGGGCACCGTAAGGCACCGAGGAGGAAAGTAGAGCAAAGTTGCTTAAATGCAGCCACACCCCCTAGCCTGTCTGGACATTATCAAAATAAAATGAATGCCAAGGTTCGAACCCAGGACTCTGTGCATCAGAAGCAAAGTACAGAACCACTAAGCCATGACAACACAGGGGAAGCAGCCACTGTTAACATTCATATACTTACGAATGGTAGCTTAACCATTACTAAGCAGGTCTGCAGTCAGCTGAGAATTTTGCAAAACGGCCAATCACAAAAAAGTGCGGGAAATGTGGCATATTTAAGCCCCACAGGTGGGAATACACTCCATAACTGATTGCAGCTCACATCTGCAGTTAGAATGTCTGGTGTCAGAGAGGGAACACACTTCTGAGCGCAACTTTGGGGCATCGAGAAGTCGAAATACATGGTTTGGCTCCATGTCCACCATCATGATTCAAGACTCCTGCAGGGCCAGTTCCAAGGGACAGAGTACAAGGCAGAGGCTTGGAACCGGTTAGCTCGTGACCTCACCAGTGCCACAGGCGTTCCTCAGACTGGTGAGCAGGTCCATTACCACCATGCAGACCTGAAGAGATGAAAGTAGGACCGCCTGATCCAATGGAAACAGGAGGCCCGTGGGATGCGGGATGCCCAACAACTGAGTAAGTAGCCATGGAATGCAATATGTAAGAATTGATAATGGAGAATGTATAATGGATAGGTATGTCTCAATATCCCTTCATTTATTTTACAGCTGCAGGTGACCGTGCTGCGAATCAGCAAGCCTATGCTGATAGGCTGCACCACCAGGCAGGTTAGTGATTATTCTGCATGTATTGTTATATAAAATATGGGAGAGAGCATGAAAGAAAGTGTTGTAGTCCAATAATACAGCCATAAAATTGCCTGAATAAGTCCTCTGCATGTACTGCCAGATAAAAACATCAGATACGCAGAAAAAGAGTGTAGTAACCCATTAAGAAAAGTAACATATGTCTGGAATAATATCTCTGCAGGCACTGTCATATAAAATAAGTGAGTGAGCATGAAAAAAAGAGTGTTCTAACCCATTAATAAAGGTATAATATGTCTTGAACATGTCTGTCATATACACCGTTAAAACAAATAAAGGAGTGAGCCTGTGGAAAAGTGTGTAATGTCATTAATAAAGGTCTAAAACCTGGAGTGTGTCTGTGTCACAGAGTTTGAAATGTTGTTGTACCCTTGCATTATACAAACAGTGCTGTTTGAAAAGGTGCTGGCAACCCAGAGTTGTGCAGTCCCATATAAAGTGGGTGATGGAAGTGCTAGTAGCTATGAAACATATATACAGTCCACAACAGTCAGTTACTGGCTGGCATGAATAAGTAAATCTGGCACATGTGTAGCATGTTATTTTTTCCCAGAAATGTGAGTGTGTGTGATGAAATGCAGAGTTCTGTACAAATCGAAGTGAAAATGTCATGTGAAAACATCCCAGATATGTAGATAAAGAAATATAAATGCAATCAAGAAATATGTAGCAGTAACATCTGCATCCTGGACAGTTAGTATGTCAGATATAGGTCAGGCATATATCAAACTAGCCAAACCCATTACACAACCTAATGTATGGTGGCAAGTGTAATAATACATGTAGGGGATATACACCTGCAGTCACTAGGATTGTAGTGTAGACGAAAAAGTAATTATAAGATGTTAACTGAGGTTTTTTCTACACCCTACTGTATGTGCATAAACCATGCAATTCCACACCTTAGTGGGTATGTGCAATCTTACATATTTGTTGGGACATATGTCCTATTGTTCTATAAATATTTGCATTCACGGTGATGCATGTACCCTGTTTAAACACCACAATCATGGTGGCCTGTTGCTACCAAACATCCCTGCATGCTGTTGGAATATCCACTGTGGTTCAATCTATGCATGTGTTATGCTTGCTGTTTAACTGTTGTAACCTTGGTGTGTTGGGTTAATGGGAATATTACTGCATGCTGTTACAACTAATCTTGAATGCTGTTTTGCTTATGTTGTAATTAAACAAACCTAATCACAGAATGTATGGGAAGGCCGGTCCCAGCGGACCCACCTGTCCCTCCTCAGCCGGCGAGTACACCTGGCACCAGCAGGTCCGGTGCCCAGCCCGGGCTCCCCTCCTCCATTGGTCCTGTGCCACCTTTGGGTGGAAGCGCTGCAGGGGATGGGGCTCGTCCCCGCGTGCAAGCATTGTTGGTGAAGGGCCACCTGTCACCCTACAAAGGGTCCTGGTTGTGGTGCGTAGGGAGATCCAGCGTTCAGTCGCTGATGCCCTATGCCAGCTTGAGGCAAGAGTGGCGTGTCTCATGGGTGAGCCTGCCCGTCCTACGCAACCCCCAGCACAGCCACCCTCTGGGCTGTGAAGGTTCAGTGGTGACTGCCCATGGGTGGGGATCTCAGTTCCACTGTTACCATCTGTGGGCTCATGGGCTTGCGATTTCCAAACATCCGACCCCGTCAATTGTGTTCACCCACCCCATGTATCATACACCTCCCTTTTATGCGTCTTGTCTGTCTTGTCTGTTTACCTTCCCACCCTACCTCCCTGGATATACCTACTTCCTCTACCTCACTTCCCACTCTCACCTGAAAAAAAAAAAAAGGGCAATCTGTACCCACAAAAAAATTACGCCCCATACATAGCTGCCCATTTCTCACACATATCCATTGGACAAACATGTAAGCTGATAATTAGAATTGGCAGTACAACATACTTTGTTGTCCTCACCCCTCTCCCAGGGGTGGAAGGTTTCAAATTTCACTCCAAATTCATGGCATATGCACAGCTGTTGCTGTTAAAGAAATGGGCAGCTATGGACCTTCCCTACACCCGTCCTGCACATCCCGAGCTTGTTTACCTACTGTCTGTCCCTCTTTGTGCCCCCTTTTTCACCACTTTCCTATCTCCCCATTTTCTTTTCTTTAAAAGAAATTAGCGGGGGTTAGCGGGAGTAAGCACTTGTAAGCAGTAGTAAGCGGGATTAAGCGAATGTGTGCATGTATATGCTTAGCTAAGCATCGCTAAGCGTCATGCAAACCCACGCAAACCTGCTTACAACTGCTTAAAAGTGCCTTAGTCACTCTATGGCAGGGCCCTTGTTCTGCTGAGCAGCAAAAGAAAAAACCTCTGCCAGTCTCAAACCCCAGACCATTGACACAATAGACTGCATGAATTACCACTAAGCCACAACAGATATACAAATAGCTTGGTTCTGAAATAAATATATCATGCATTACAATGAGGGAATGTAAATTAGGAATGGTATAACACAAATCCTTTTCTGTTGGTCTTTACCAGCAGTGGTTGTGGAATTGCATGACATGACTGTGAAAGGAGAACCAGCCTTCCTAGCAGTGAATAATGTTACAGTAGCACCTTACAAACACCACACAGTATCAGACCAGGATTAATACTGGCCACAGGAATACAGTGCAATAACCACATTTGTATGGCAGTTAATTGTGTAAGTGAGAAAAAAGTACATACTCCCATGTATCCTGTGTTAGCATTTGGAGGGGTGCGCACATGTCTACACTGTGATGTGTGTACTGGAAGCAGCAACATTCAGGTTTGAGTACAACATGCATATAACTGGATACAACCCTAGCATCAGATAAGAGACATATACCAACCTTCAGACTGACACAACGGTGTCAAGAGCAAACAAGCATGGGCCCCACCTTGGAAATCTGAAAGGGCTAAGCCTACCTAACCTAGCATTTTATAGCAGTGGGCTGCAATCACTGTGAGTAATGCAATCATCAAACAGCAGGCTGCATGCAATTACTGAATGGTGGGCAGCAATTGATGCAGAGGCTGTCACATGCACAAGTGCAGATACCTAGAAAAGCAGGCTGTACCTGCAGTCCACACATGCAATTATATCATTGCAGGTGCTGTGAGATAGAGAGTGAGAGAGAGAGAGAGACGCGGACATAGACACAGACTGAGACAGAGACAGAACAGAGTGAGAAACTGAGACAGAAAGTTAAATAGAGGGCAACCCCCCCCAAAAAAAAACAATAAAAAAAAAACTACAAAACCGTAACACACGGAGCAGGGAAATACAAATGTAAGGTATGTAACTCACATGTATGTGTTGGCATGTTGTAGATGTTCCTGTAGAGTACTCTACACACTGCAAATCATCCATGTGTGGCAGCAGTATGTATCTATCTGTATCTGCACATGTGCATAGGGCAAGGGACATACTGCAACTGTTAGTGAAGGGTGGACAGATATCTGTCAGTGAAGGTTGATATGTGCATATATCCATGTAGATCGTAGTGTGTGGCTTAGAAAACAGCATGCAGTATGCAGGAGTGGCCTTAAGTCAACTAGTGCCCTAGGCAAAAGGGCTCCACGATTCCCCCTACCACACTTCCTGGTGCCCCCATCCTTGTCTTACTACACCACATAAATAGTGGAAAAGCACCCCTGTTAGAGCGGCGCCCTAGGTGGCCGCCCAGTTGGCTTATGCCTAAGGCCAGCTATGGTAGTGTTGATATATGTCATGCAGTGGTTAAATGCTGTGGGACAGATTTGTCAGATATGCTGTGTTACAGCCAGTGAGGCCTGCTAATGCTACAAGGGCTGAGGACACCCACATGCATTCTGGACAACACTGTGCAATTTAATCACATACCTGTACATCCCACAACTGTCGCATAAGTGATATCCCCACCATGAAAGGTGTACTGTACATTTGCCTATATGTACAGCCATGTGTACAGCAATGGATGTGTACATGTATGTGTATAGATATGCATGTATATAATATATATATATATATATATATATATATATATATATATATATATATACATATATATATATATATATATATATATATATATATATATATATATATATACATATAGAGTGAGAGAGAGAGAGAGACAGAGAGACACGGGGTCATATGTACTGCTACAGGTGTGTGGTGACCAAGGCATGGACTGTAGACAAGAGTTGATACTGCAGTGCCATTCCACCTTCACAAAACTACCACATAGGTAGAGATCTACCTAACAGTGAAGGTGTGATAAGGGAACATGGGACACAGATGGACAGTAGCCTCCGCTTTGATGAAGACAGTGCCACACTACACCTGTAATCTGTCTGTGTGGTATGTGTCATGACAACAGGTGCGTCAGCTATGGAAGTATAGGGTAGAGTTTTCCTATACTCATCACAATGCCCTGCATGGTATGTACTTCATATGACAACTACACCAGGTGAATAGGCCACAGACAGACCTCCTAGAGGGTAATACTGGCCGCAAACAGATGCTCTATGCAAACTGACTCACAAAACGACAACTACACTGTATTGCATACTGGCCACACAGAGGTGACCTTTGCTAGACATACAGAGGTATTTCACACCCATAGCTGGGTGACAATCACCATGGCAACATATCACAATCCCTCCGGGATACATGCTCTAGGGCCCTAAACCTTGTCAGCTCACTAAACGGCACATGCTGGAGGGATAGGTTCCCATCTCAGAGATATGCCATACACCAGAATAGGCCACATAGCAATAGCAAACAAGGCTCCTCCTTAGCAGTTGTTTTAAATACCCCCTGATGATTGTGTGGGAGATTGGTAATACACCCCAGGAAACACCTCTGTGGTTCAGGTTGGCAGGGGCAAGTGAAATCAAAGTACATGTGTGTCAAAGGCCAGGGTAGCATATGGCTAGGCTGCCATAGGCCAATAGCATATTACCTACCTATGACACTATGCACTCACACATGTACTTAATGCAATAGCTGCTATGTGAAGTTGAATAAGTGTAACGCTGAATGTGTGCAAGGTCTGTAAAGGTGTGATAGCTTAGTGTGATATTGTATCTGAAATGGTAGTGCCTATCCTAGCTGTGAGGACAGCAACTGATGTGTAATGTACTGTTAAGCAGACATAGTAGTACGGCAGATGATGTGACGTAGTTCTCCATTGACAAATGTGGTGTCTCATTGTAGGCTAAAGCAATACATGTATGCTTAGTGAGTGGTACTGCTGGTGAATCCATCACCAATATGAACTGTAGTACGACCTGAAGCTGTAGGCCTAAACAGCACAGTATGGTGTGTATTCACACTGCTTGGAAACACTGTCATGTGTGTTTCCTGTAGTCTCCACAGAGGACAGAATGCAGGCATAAGGGTGTGAAGGTAGTGGCATACAGTACCATATGGTACACAGATAATGCTCATTTGTGTTGGCATACAGTGGTGCGTTGCATGTTTGCCTGATGTGTGTGTGATTATGCCTGTACAATGGCTGCAATCATATGTGTGTTACAGGGTAAACATGTATATCCAGCAACATATATAGTCTGTTACAGCAGTATGCCACCTATAGTAACAACTGGACACATCTGTTAGGCAGGGCTATGGCGTCAATGACTAGGGTGGTTGATTGGTACTATTGTACCTGTACTTTACATCCATTGCAATGGATGACATCTCTGTTCATGCATCGGTGTGATATGCACCCCTGTCTTGAGGTTGTGCAATGTGTCACAAACAGTGTGTCAGGTACTGTTGTATAGTGGTGTGATATATAGAGTCTGCCAGGCAGTGTTAGTTAGTTGTGGCCTGAGAACCAATAAGTGGTATTGAACGTATGTAACCTCTGACAGACCATAGGATGGTATATATGTCAGTAAAGTGATATCTGTGGGTAAAGGTGTGAAGTGTGCCACAGGACACTCTCACACATATTGTTCATATCTTTTTCATCCAGATGGCCCACCAACACAACCCTGCATACACAGTGGATGAGGAAGAGGTGATACTTGACAGTCCATTGCAGCAGTACACAATGCTCATCTCGAGAAGCAGCCAGCACCAGCAGGAGCAGACTGCACTGTGGCAGGAACTTGTTCGTCGGGTAAATGACATAGGCATATATAACCAGACATATGAGCAGGTACTTCTTCACTGCAGTGATTTAATTAGACACGTCCGGTGGCGTGCGTCTGATATCCAAAGACAGCAGCTTGCCACAGGTGGAGGGGTGGCTATTCATCCCCCCCTCACCAGAGTGGAGGAGCTGCTCCTAAACATGGTGGCTCCTGGACAACAGCTACATCAACCACTGACATGTGTTGTAATGGAGGCCAGAGCCACCCAGCACATTCATCTGGAGCAAGCAAGTAACATGCCCTATCTGTAGACTACAGTTAACTGTATTGTTAGATTATGTGTACGTGAGATGTGTACTGTGTGTTTAGCAGTTCCGCTGCCTAGTGTTGTGCAATACAGATAGTTTGAATAATATCCCTACACCTGTGACTGTTGACTATTGTTGTACTGCAGTTTAGCATACCTACTGTAGCAATGCCACAGTTGTGGCCACTGATGAACCCTCTCATATTCTCGTAGGTCCCTCTGGTGTGATGGCAGGGCAGCCAATCCATACTGGTGAGTGTATTATACCTGCAATGTTGGTAATGAAATATGCATGTCATAGGTGAGGTGTAGGCCATGTATACGTAACACACCTACGCATAATGCATGATGTGCATGTTATGCTGTGAGACGTTGCACAGCTCAGTAATGTCAGTAGCTGCCTCAATGACATGCAATACACAGAGCATGACACACAGTTGTGGCAACCCCATACTGCACATTGGATAGGCATAGTTGCAACACCTATACACAACATAACACATTTATCACATGCAGTACACAAAGTTATGCTACATATGGTGTAACCACACACCCGCTGTAAGGTTACACTCCAGTATCTCACATGTCATCCACACACACGACGTACCTCAGGGGTAGAGGCCTATCATGGGGCTGTGCGACACTCTTCAACACATAATACAGTCATGTTAGGCAATGCTCCCTACTGGGCACCTAATACATCCATGTACAAAGTGGCTGTGTAATAGTGACCATATCCACGGCACTGCAGTTCAGGTACAGCTTACTAGGTAGTGGTCTGTCACACAGTAGTAGCCGTGAGTGACCACAAGATGCATGATGATGATGATGGCACATGGTACTACACCCCATCCAGTTACAGTGACCACAGTACTACACATAGCAGTCTTTGCTGCACACCTCATTGTTCTGTGTGTGAAAACATATGCACCTATACACACCATGCATAGTATGTTATGTGTGTGCTTACATATGCTAGTATACACATTTTGCACATCAGTCGCCATCTGTACAAAGAGTCACATATATGTCCTGGAATGCTATCGGGTGTATAGGCACATGACACACATTGGGTATGTGTGGTGTTTAATGTTGCAGTCGTGTAGCATGCCATGTCATGGCTGGCACTGACATATCTGCAATATATCCCACACTCATCATAACAACTGTACAATGTCCATGTCGAGCATTGGGATTCCATCACATCTACATGCACCACTCATCCCATGTCTGTACATTGCATGCAATTGCTACACCTGTGCCCACTATTATGTGCTATGGACACAGACAGTGTCATCAGACATGGCAATCTATGTGTCACACAGATAACACATGCAGCCATGGTATGTATACCATTGAGTGATGGTGCACATGACATTGCAGAGCAGATAATACTTGCACAGCAATGTTGTGTCCATGTACAAATTGTGTTCCAGGGTGTACCCAATCACTGAACAACTACACACATGCATCAAAGCCATGTATAATGTCATTAGATATTGCTGTCTACACTTGCACTGCATGGTCTTGAGCAACACATATTCTGCATGCTGACACGTGTGTGGTGACTGTTTGCCTTGTGATACTGTCACCCACATTCACCCACTATTGTGTATGTGTTGGATTGCTGGTGTGTGTGCGTGTATGGGCTGTGGTGAGCAGTGTATTTCTGTGCATGTGTGCATGTGTGTATGTGTTCTTGTGTTCCTGTGTTCATGTGTTCATGTGTCCATGTGTGCATGTGTTCATGTGTGCATGTGTGCATGTGTTCATGTGTGCATGTTTTCATGTGTGCATGTGTGCATGTATGCATGTGTGCATGTGTTCATGTGTGCATGTGTGCTAACATCACGTACAGATTGTAAAGTGTGTTCTCTGTCTTCCTGTCACAGGTGCTGAGTTAGGGGTGGCTGAATGCAGCGGGGAACCTTATGTCACCGCCACTAATAATGGAGATGATGAGACATGTATTGTGGCACAGGAAGGTCTGACAGGGTCTGTCGTTGGTCCACCAATCGATAGTACACAGCGGTCAACCCCATCTATGCGCACACTCATACTGCCAATACATCCCTTGTCACCAATGGCCTTAGCTGAGGGACAGCATACAGTTGGCATTGACCAGGAGAATGTGGTACCTATGGCACATGCATCCCCTCACAGCAGCCATAGCCAGATTACTGGAATGGTACCACATAGGCAGATGTCCAGGAGTTCTCGGGGGAGCACCACTGGTCGTATTGCCCCTGGTAGACGTACCCCCAAAGGTATTACAACCTCCAGTATGTTCTGGGCTGTAATGCAGGCACAGGCACATATGGAATGGTACACCCAACAGGGAATAAGGGTGCAGAGGGCCCATTACACTGCTATCAATGACAGCATTCGTGACCTTGCCGGTGCCATCCGGAATTACACCGAGGTCATTGATAGCCGTTGGAGGGAGACATTAGATGTCCTCCACGATGTGTTAGCCATGAGCCAGGACCATGCATGACAGATGAGAAGCAGACACGGACGCATGCCAGCAACAGCATCAGCTGGCAGTCATCGCGGATGGACCACGGATCACAGCCGCTCCCGTAGTGGCAGTACCAGCCCTAGAAATGCTGGGGCTGGCCTGTCTATTGACCATCCTACTAGACCACGTGCACATGGCACTGGCCAGTCCCAGCAGGGACATGAGACCAGTCATCATACCTCTGCCTCTGATGATAGCACCCAGTCAGGGTTGTTACCCAATACTGCCCATAGCACCCCTGTTAGGCACAGGTACTGTGTCTGTGGCCAGAGACAGTGATCTGTATGGCCTAGCAGGTACAGTCTCTGGCTGTCCCACAACCACCCATATATGGCAGCCACATGGTGGAGTTGTGTGCATGCAGACACACACACATTTACCATACAACTAGGGCTCACACATATACACACACATTACATCAACATTGGCCCATGCAGTACTGTTGTCCCTCACACACACACACACACACACACACACACACACACACACACACACACACACACACACACACACACAGACATGCCGATTGGATGGGTCAATGTCGGGCTCTGGCAAACCTACAACACACCCTGTGCATATGATGACACCTGTGCCACCTTCTGTCATCTGTAACATTGATGCAGGAACAGGCTAGCATGGTTCTGATGCACAGGGTGACATTATAGCAGTGTAGCAATAGTAGCAAGTTGACAGCAGGAAAGTGTAATGATATCCTTGTAGGTATACATGAGCAGGCATTATACATCACAGCTGTGATAGTCATTGTAGCATTGTTTACACCAGTGTTAGGCTTGAGTATGTATTGTCCAACCATGTGCCACTTGGCTGAAGTGTACAGTGTTGCCAGCATGTGTTAGTGAGTGGACAGTACCTGTGTGATGTGTGCATTACAAATTAGCGGGTGTACATCTGTGAACATGGTGTGTGCGCACTGTCTGCATATACGAGCATAGTGGACATGTGGATGTGCGACATACCCTGTTCTACACGTTGTTAACATCTCATGGTATCTATCGATGGCCAGTATGCATTCTACTACAGATATGTACTAACATGAGTACACATGTGTGTATGACATGGGTTGACACTATGCTGTGGGTGATACTGTTGACATCTGTCAATGATCTGCAGTCTGGTAATATACACCATCTCAACAGCATGACTATAACCAATCATTAGATGATGTCCTGACAAATGACTCACAGTTGTAGGGAACTCAGTAACAGTTGGATTTTTCCAGTACTATACAATAACAGTAACCAGTGGTATTGACTGCCACACGTTCCGGGACCACACCTGTGTGGCATATAGCCCTCTTAGGTACATGCAAACACACTAGGGATATGTCCATCCACATCTGGAAATGCATGCAATGGCCTACACTGCATTCCCTGGATGGGACGCATATCCTACACAAGGGTATCATACAGAGAGATACCTGTTGTCCAATACATGCTGTATAGCAGTAAGCCATCTATGGCATATTCATCCACATTTACTATACATATTATCCCGACAGTACCACATAGATGGTAGCCCTCAACATGTATGATGGGTACCAATGTGTACAGACAGACATGTGTTATGTCATCTGTCCCTTGGTATCCGCATATCCATAGGTATTGTGGGGTCCCACGGTGCTTCACTTAACACATTAGGGGCCTGCATGCATATACACAGAGCTGGTGTACACCTATAATGACTGTCCATTATTGCCAGTCATTGTTGTGTATGAACATGTCTGACATATACCCCGGCAATTACCCTCACTCACAGTACTGTATAGTACGTGCCATGGGTGTGTGTGGCAGAGATGTCCTTGGCCACGGATCACTACATTGGCCGGGCTTGACACAGACATACATATGTGAACTATGATTTGTGAAGCAGCGGCACAATCTGTCAAAGGTTACAAATGTATTCATGTCGTATGCAGGCTTCACACCTATGTACTGATTGAGGTCACATGTACACATATTTAGTTGACACGCAGATACTCAATGTTTGCAATGCACAGACTGTTTGAAACATATGTCATACCATAGTAAAAGCAAAACCCACACTGCATTGACCACCTGTGGCACACACACACACACAGCATTTGCAGGACTCTAACCCCTACCTAACTATGTTATGATGCTAGAGAGATACGCATTAACACAGAGCGCTATATGCATCACTGGGTGGTTTATGTTTTCCTTGAATATTTGTAGGATGCTGACATCATCAGACTTTTCAAAGAGGGATGTGCCTCTTTTAATGTGTTTTCCCAGTCTCCAAAATGGCTACTCCTCTCAAAGGAAACCACACACATACACACACCCCCCACACACACACACACTTAGCAGGACTCAACCCCCTACCTAACTATGTTATGATGCTAGAGAGATACGCAGTAACACGGCACGCTATATGCATTACTGGGTGGTTTATGTTCTCCTTGAATATTTGTAGGATGCTGACATCATCAGCCTTTCCAAAGAGGGATGTACCTCTTTTAATGTGTTTTCCCAGTCTTCAAAAAGGCTACACCTCTCAAAGGAAACCAGATACACATTAACATGGTGTGCTATATGCATTACTGGGTGGTTTATGTTCTCCTTGAATATTTATAGGATGCTGACATCATCTGCGTTTCCAAAGAGGGATGTACCTCTTTTAATGTGTTTTCCCAGTCTCCACCTCTCAAAGGAAACCACACACATACACCCCCCCACACACATGCCATTTGCAAGACTCAAACCCCTTACCAGCTATGTTATGATACTAGAAAGATATGCATTAACATGACGCGCTATACGCTTTACTGGGTGATTTCTGTTCTCCTGGTATATTTGTAGGATGATGACATCATCAGACTGGACATGGTAATGTGTGTACACATTTTTTTGCAATACCAGGAATGATCCATGTAGGTTGGCAGGTATCTACAGCTTGTACAGGACCCCGTGAGTCTCACCTTGTGTGATCTATCTGTGGACACATTGACATCCCTTCATATGTCAACACATATCTATGCACAGATTGTTGGTTTTGTGGATATGACATGTGTCTGTGATGTTGATGAAGAGCTGTTCAAAGTCTATGTGGGACATGTGTAGCTCTGTTCCATGATGTATGTCCAGGGTGGCTGCCTTGCAGATGGTGTAGCATGCTTGGGAACCATGATCTGCACATGAACATACCACAGTTGGTAGGGTTGTGTGTTTGTCGGTTTCCAATAGCTCTGTTTATCACGTCTGCCATTATGCACTCCATGGCCTTGCAGATCAGACTTTATAGGCTTACTGGACTATACTTCCCATGGTGTGTTGTGCACCCACACATGTGGGGAGTGCCATATGTTGCTGTAACACATTTGACGGTTCCAGGTCCTGTGGAGTGGGTGAGGCTCAACAGACTGTTCAGGTGCAGGGTATGTTTGTTCTGTAGTGCAAGCATGACACATATTGGGAAACAATGTAATCCAATTGCTGCCATGCTTCTGGCTTAGGGGGGAGTTGTTCAGCCATTCTACACGTGATATCTCCTGGTATGATGTCAGGGACTATTGTCTGTGGGAGGTGGGTATGTATACATGGGCCTGTCTGATAGGATGTCGGCAATGTCAGTAAGGTACAGTTGTGTCTGACTGAGCACATATATGCATGTACATTACTATTTATTACATAGCTGAAGGACATGTCATAATTCTTAGTCTGGACTCCTTCTCAGCTACTCTTTACAAAACACCAACAAACCTGAGCACTAATCCCGGTTATACTCTTTTACACACTTAACACCCTACTGATCCTTTGTGATCAGGCTATAGAGTATGTCATCATAATACACTGGCATGTCCAGGGGTCGGTTTCATGTGTACTCTCCAGTCCAGCTAGTGAATATTATGGTTATGACGCAATGTCACATCTGCCTCATGTACACAGACAACCCTCTCCTCCTCACATCACACTCACATATATGTAGGAGATGTAACAATACTGACATACAGGATGCTGAGCTCTCTTGACCCATGACTGGCATAGTCTATCAGCTGGTGAGGGTGACCACACACACCACATATCAGTCTCACATACACCGATAGTGACAGCACACAAGCCACATTATCACACATACACATATTCGGAGGCTCTACATACACTCTGCCTAAACAGCAGAGACCTCCAAAGCAGACACACATACAACTGCTACCCCATTACAATGCCCACATGTCACGCAGTTCACAATGTCAGTATGCCACACAGTCACTGCCCTTTGGGCTAAACAACACACCTGCTACACTTGTTGTAGGTGACACTTAATGTCAAACACACTGTCGTCCCACTCACCAGGCCAAACAAGGGAATAGTCACTTTGAGCTGTCTCTCAGGTGCCAGGATCCGCCACATAACACATGCACTCAGGTCACTCCAAAGCAAGTCCAGGACTGGCTCCATCATTGTCCAAGCTGGTGCGTACAACCTCAGACGTTCCTCCCTGGACCACATGACATGAAACATAGAGGAACTCTGTGATCATGTAGCCCAGCCCAGTATTACCCTGACCTTGTCTAGCATCTTACACTCACCAAGTATAATGTCACAATATACCAACACACTGATCACGTTTAACAGTTGGCTAACATATTGGTGTTATTCAAAGGGGATACAGTGTCTGTCACCCTGGGGTGACATGCTCGACATGCCACGTAGCTTCCCTATGGACAGCTTGCACCTGTCACCCTTGGACTTTTGAATACTAGCTAGGGCAATTGCTGCCACCATACTGCCTTATTTAAGCGGGGCTCAAAGAACAGAACCACCTCCATAGACATTACAGAGTACACGACACTGAGGGTAATGCTGCTCAACACTAACAGACACATGGCTCAGGCTCCCACATGCACACCAGCACTTCCAGGTTGTATTTTGTACCATGCTTTCTGACCACATAACTCGGAATGGCCAACACATATAGGGGGTGTAGCCATATACATCACAGATACACATACCTCCGGGTTGGTAGCACTACACAAAGCATCACAGACCATACATACGCACCTAACATTGTGCAAATCGGCCTTTTGGTTTGTTGCCTGCTACAGACCACACTCCCCGACTCAGCAACCCCACTCAGCTTTCCTGGAAACATTGGACAATATGAAGGTGTCCCCAAACACCATTATATAGGGTGATGTCAAATACCCACACATTGAAGGTGGATAGTACTCAGGCCATAACACCCTCGACCAACAGTTGCTACTATTTCTAAACTCATATGCTATGGCACAACCGGTCACCACACCCACAAGAGGGGACAACATATCGGACATGATCATCACCGACATGGGGACTCTATGTTCGACCCCTGCAAAATACCCCTCATTGGTAAGGGCAGAACATATTTTATCTCACTGAACATCCATATCCCGTCCCCACACCCATCCTCGGTAATGTTGGTGAACTTCCCAAAGGAAAATGTCACACTCCTCCAAACCACGGTGCTATCCTTCAGAGACCCTGGGTCAGTGGTAAGTGTGGCTCAGACTGCTGAATCCTTTACATACACATTCTATGGACACCTATTGGACCAAATGGATCGTTACATCCAAAATAACAACTGGACTCATTCCTCCAATGGCAGTGGACCTGTCTGGTAGACCCCAGCCATTCATATGCTTTACAACAAATGGAGGAAGCTACTATATGATAGAGCACAATCCCAGACAGGGAAGGCATCTGTGATCTGTACTAGCAGACAGCTACAATCACTCGGGTAATTATGTCAGGCACGCTTCTAACGGACAATTGCACCAGACATGTTGGACACTCACAAGGCCTTCTTCAGTTAATTCAGGTACACGGCTGGACACTCACTGATATGCTGTGTGTTACTGCATACTTACTAAACATACCCTGAACCCACTGACATTGGCATCATCCTGGCAAACAGGTTCAGTGCAGATGTATCCCCCCATCCCCCCTAAGGTGGTACTGTCCATACCAACAGAGTGTAACCTCCCAGACATCACGAGTAAACAGGTGAGTGCTGCCCTACCCACAGCGGACAACACAGCATCAATGGGACCAGACGGTGTCCCGGCCTGTGTCGTACACAGCCTTCATGACAGACATAACACTCACATTATGTCACTGTTTGACATAAGAGTTACTGCAGGATATGTACCCACGGAATGGAGTACAGCGATAGTGGTCCCGCTCCACTGAATACTGCCACAACAGACTACAGGCAATATCGGCCTAAAAGGCTAATTAGCCTGTTCTGCAAAGCTATGGGGTATATTGTAATGGGACTCATGCACATAGACATGGGAAACCTACAGACACTGGGTCCTACACATTACAGCTTTGTTGTGGGCAGATCTTGCCTGTTGGACCTGTTCATATTCTTTCAACAGTTACCAGGTCAATCAGTGTTGGGATGGTTGTCCACACAGCCTGCCTGGACCTTGCACAACCCTTCAACACAATACCCCACTCGGCCATTATGCATAAGCTCACCAGCATCAATATCGACACATATCTGACACGATGGATTGCTACCTGGATCAGGGATAGCACCCACATGCTCAGTGTTGCAGGTGCCGTGTCTGACTATACACCAATTACACATGGCATCCCACAGGGCTCAGTCCTAGGATCTCTCTTGTTCCGTATATATTTGTGTGAATCAGAGGCTATCACAGCAGGGATATGGCTGCCCATGTTTGCAGATGACTGCAAACTGGGTGCCATAATCAGCTCTCCTGCTAGCACATGCATACTCATACAGGTTCTCACAGAGATAGGTTGACTGGTGCCTGAGCCATGGCCCATGGCTACATGCCATTAGTTGCATAGTCACCCCCTTTGAGGATAACAAGATGCCCACACATTACCACATAGGTTGTAATCCATTACATACAGTAGTGGTTGTTACGGGTTTGGGGACACAACCTGTTCGTACGCTCGCCTTTGACAATCCTATTGCCATAGTGGTTAGACAGTAAGTCTACATAGCCCACCATATCCCACATGGTTTCACATGTTGATCACGTGTGGTCATTGTGCCCCTATACTCTTCACGACCATGCTTGGTTACTATGCCACATTTGGGATGTACCTTACCTGACACCTGCAGCAATTGTAATGGCCACAAATGTTACTCATCGAGCAGATGTAGGGACTCACACAGATGCCCTGCACAGTTCCAATACAGTAACTCCAGCTCTACTCAGTCACTTACCACCTACATGGATGTGTTGTGTGCCTGTAGTTGCAGGCAGTATCTGACCCAGACTTACTGGACATGCTCCACCTCAGGGTATCCGACTCCCTTGGAGCTACACACTCCAGGGACATATACCTCAGCACTGATGATAAAAGGACATGCTGGGGGGACAGATTATTATCAGAAAGCCTCCACTCACTCCAGAGTGTAGTCTCAGTTTTGCATAGGCAGAGCCACCCACTGACCACCTGCAGGTGACATCTTGACATGTGGATGGGTGATCACATGTTTCCCCGAGGGATATCTTCTGGGTCCCTGCTAGACAGCGACACAATACACTGAACATGGATGGGCTATCTTGTGTGACCTACTATTCAGAGACACAGTGTTCTGATTTGACTGGGTTGCAGAAGCCAAACACACTCTGGCTATGCTTGTACATGCCCTAGGGCAGACAGCCTAGTATCAACCTTTGAACCTATGATAATTTTCATGATGCACAATGTTTATTGCTGATACTGTTTGCAGGTTTTTATCATCTTTGCTTTCACACTTTCTATGAACCGCTTAGGTATCTGCAGAACATATTTGCTTATGGCAGGGTTCCACTATATTATATGCGTGTCTGTTGTCATATAAGTGTGTGCACAGGGCAGATTGCTGGGTAGTGAGAGGTTCCTGGGTTAACACATGCAACTGCCTGCTATGTGTGGCCCAGTGCTGTACTCCAACATGGCCTAAGTGTGTGAGCATGCCCAGTTCAGACTGTCACTGTTCTGTTGCCTGACATTTGTCTCATGTATTCAAGTGTGTGAGCATGCCCAGTGTGACTTTTCAGTATGTTGCTGCCTGAAGTCCACTACATTTGTTGATGTATGTCTACATATCCAATATTAACATTTGTACTGTGTGTGTTGAAAGTCAGGTTCTATTCTTACAGCAGGACTCACCTTTGTGTCATAACTTGACAGGGATTATGCTGTGCCTGCAGGGTTTCCATGAAATACTTTGCATAGACTCATCGACAATACTTCATACAGGCTAACCACTGCAATACTGTCATGGTTTAGTGGTTCAGTACTATGACTGTGGTGCAAAGTATCCTTGGTTTGAGGCCCATCGCCGCTTATATTTTCATACTGAGCAGACCAGACTGCTTAGGGTCCAGTAGAGCAAATATGAGCATGTTGGCTTTTGTTCAGCTATGCCCAACGTAGACCAAGCTTGTCCAACATTGCTCAATGTTAACCAACATTACAGAACATTGCCCAATATTGACCACAGTTGTGCTAGTGTTAGTGTGTGCAATTTGCTTTACATATACTTAATGGTGGTGAAAGCTGTTTAGCACTGCTTTATATTGCTTAACACATGGCAATCATGCCTCAGGTGGTAATGCAGGGCTGCCTATGTTGGATGCACATACTGCACTCCCTATACATGTTTGGAAACAGGTAGTGTCAAGTTAGGCATCCCTTTTACTATTTGTGCGAGTCAGAGAGAGGTATAATTTCCAGGGTTCCTACTGAGCCAGTGTAGGTGCTATGCGTTGCCTCTTTGCCAAGGCCAAAGCATACTGGGCACACCTCCTTCTGCCTACTGGGGCAGGCTCAGGTTGTTCCTCCTCTGAGTCACGCTGTGCCTGTGATGGCCTTGGCAATGTTGGGGGGCTGTTTGGCCCAGGCCTATGCTGGTCCTACTGCAGCTGTTTTCACAGGATCATATTATGTAGCATAGCACATACCATGACAATTTAGGTACATGTAGTTGGTGAGTACTGCAAGGCTCCACCAGATGTCATTTACTGCACTGTTATAACTTGTTGATACTTGTGAACCTCTGCTATCTCTGAAAAAAACAAAAAAACAAAAACAAAATCTTGCTTTTTTCCCACTTTTCTGAGATTTAAAAAAGTTCAGTTACAGACTTGCTGTTCTTGAACTGTTTGTAAGTTTCTGTGAGGCCATGTTTTGCTTGGGCTAAAGGGAAGTCTCTCTGTTGATCAGTGGCAGTGAAAAACATTGAGCAGCCTGCCTGCCCCTGTGGGAGTGGTTACTGACTTGAAACTGTAGTTTTATTGGCCATTTTGGGTCAAATCCAAAACTCCTTCATCTTCCTCTCTTAAAACCTGGTTGCCTCATGGCTTTGGTGTCTTTTCAGGCTTGTTGGCTGTTGGTGAAGCACCCACCAAGAGGAGAAAACGCTAAGAGAAGAAAGGAGCCACTTTTGAGATTTTAAGTATTTTTCCTCTGTTTATTTGCTAAGTTTTTCTGCATAGCCGCCTATTTTGAGCATTTTCTGGCTTGTTAAACTTGATTTCTGCATTAGTAACTGTATTTAGAGCACAACCTAGAGCTGTTTACTGAATTTCCTGTTTGCACTTATTTTTAAAATCGTTTTTTTCTCAAAACTTGCATTTTATCTGTCTTTGGCCTAGCACTCTTGTGTGGGGTCATTTACTGCACTGTTATAACTTGTTGATACTTGTGAACCTCTGCTATCTCTGAAAAAAAACAAAAAAAAAATCTTGCTTTTTTCCCACTTTTCTGAGATTTAAAAAAGTTCAGTTACAGGCTTGCTGTTCTTAAACTGTTTGTAAGTTTCTGTGAGGCCATTTTTTGCTTGGGCAAAAGGGAAGTCTCTCTGTTGATCAGTGGCAGTGAAAAACATTGAGCAGCCTGCCCATGTGGGAGTGGTTACTGACTTGAAACTGTAGTTTTATTTGGCCATTTTGGGTCAATTCCAAAACTCCTTCATCTTCCTCTCTTAAAACCCTCTTTTGCGTGGTTTTGCATGGTTTTGAGCATAGCGCAACAGCGGGCAGTGCCGCCTAATTGGGTTTAAACTATTCCTGGCTCCACCAAGTCTGCTCTTCACTTTTTCCCTAAGAACTGCTCTATCTCTCAATTTAAACACCATATTCTCATTCTAAGGCCCTTCACTGGTCCAATTAAGTAATCCTACAAGTTAGCACTATTAAACCATAAGCACAACTTACTCTTATACTCTCTACAATTACCCTGTCCTCTATTGGTCCGTCTTAAATTCAGTTTCCCTATATTACTCTAGCATGTCCAAAGGTCAGTCAATGGTTTCCTCTCCAGTCCAGCTGGTGAATCTGGGAATTTTGAGGCAATGTTACAACTGTCTCATGTACACGGACAACACTCTCCTCCTCCAAACAGGTTCAAATATATGTGAGAGATGCAACTATTTAGCCAAACTGGAGGCTGAGCTCTCTCATCTCAAAACTGGTGTAACCAGTCAGGAGGAGAAGGTAACCTCACACAACACAATTCCAGTATCACATAGTCCCACCACATCAGCGAACCAAACACATAAATACACAAAAACATACTCGGAGGCTCTAAATAAAAATCTACCTAAGCAACAGAGACCTCCAAAGCAGACATCCATGCAAACGCTACCACAAAACAAAACACGCACAACAATAACCCACAAAATCAGTGTGCCAAGCAGCCACAGCCCTTAAGGCTGAATAACACACCTGATACTCTTGTAATAGGTGACTCTATTGTCAGACACACTGATGTCCCGCTCACCAGGCTGATTAAAGAGAAGGTCACAGGGAGCTGCCTGTCGGGTGCTAGGATCCGCCACATAACGCAAGCACTCAGGTCACTCCAAAGCAAATACAAATATGACTCAGTCATTGTACATGCTGGTGTGAATGACCTGAGACGTACCTCCCTGGACTACATGAAAAGAGACATAGAGGAGCTCTCTGATCATGTAGCCCAGGCTGGTATGACCCTGACCTTGAGCAGCATCTTACCCTCACCTAGAATGATGACACAGTACAAAGACAGAATGATCGATTTTAACAATTGGCTATAATTTTGGTGTCATTCAAAGGGGATCCAGTGTCTGTCAGCCTGGGATGACATGCTCGACAAGCCACGTTGCTTCACTAGGGACGGCTTGCACCTGTCACCACTGGGCTTTCGGATATTGGCAAAGGCTCTTGCCACCCCCATAGTGCCTTTTTTAGGCAAGGCTCAAAAGTCAAACCCACCCCCATAGACAGCACAAGGAACAAGAAACTAAGGATAATGCTGCTAAATGCCAGAAGTCTTAACCTCAAGATGCACACACTCGAAACTCTCCTCAGTATGGAGAACATTGATATCTGTGCAGTGACAGAAACCTGGTTCAAGGCTCCAGAGAGCACCTCAGCACTACCAGGCTATACCTCATATCATGCTTTTCGGCCCCAAAACCCGGACCAAATCACAAAAGGAGGGGGAGTTTCCATATTTATCAAGGATATCCACACCTCCAAGTTAGTGGCATTGCACGAAGTATCAGAGACCATCCATGTGCAACTAACAGTGGGCAAGACTGCTTTTCAGTTTATAGCATCCTACAGACCACCCTCTCAAAGTCAGGAATCCCACTCGGCTTTCCTGAAAACATTGGAGAACATGAAGATCTCTCCGAACACCATTATATTGGGTGACTTCAACTACCCAAACATTGACTGGGAGCACTACTCAAGCCCCAGCACCTTAGCCCTAAGGCTCCTGGAAATTATAAACTCAAATGCTATGGAACAACTATTCACCATTCCCACAAGAGGGGACAACATACTAGACCTGATCATTACCAACATGGGGACTCTATGCTCCACACCAGAAGTATATCACTCATTGGTAAGATCAGGCCATAAATTAATTTCACTGGATGTCCACATCCCGACCCCACCCCCAGCCCAGAAAACCACAGTGAAAAACTTCTCAAAAGCGAACTTCTCACTTCTCAAAACCGAAGTGGAATCCTTCAAGGCCCCAGGACCAGTGGAAACTATGGCCCAAACTGCAGAATCCTATATAAACGCATTCTACGGACATCTCCAGGAATGCATGGATCATGCTATCCCAAACAAAACCAAGACCCAATCATCCAAAGGCAGGCATCTAGTCTGGTGGACCCCTGCTATAAATAAACTGTACAACAGAAGGAGGAAGCTACTACATGATAGAGCAAAATCCCTAATAGGGAAGGCATCTCTGATCAGTACTAACAAAAAATTACGATCCCTCATAAAATCCTCCAAGGCCAGCTTCGAGAGAAAAATTTCACAGGACACCAAAGACAATCATAAGGCTTTTTTCAGTTATGTTAGAAACCTGGGATGCAACTCCCAGACTTGTTCTGAGTTGATTCTAAATGACAAAAAATACACTGAACCCACAGACATCGCTAATATCCTGGCAGACAGGTTCAGTGCAAACTTCTCCACCCCCTCCCCCCCAAAAGAGCAGGTATCTATCCCGGCAGAGGGCTGCCTCCCAAACATCTCTAATGCTCAGGTGAAGGCTTCCCTCTCCAAAGCAAAAAACACTGCTTCCATGGGACCAGATGGCGTCCCAGGTTGCGTCCTACATGAGCTCCAAGAGGAACTAATCCCTCAAATAAAACAGCTATACAATCTCAGCCTCACTACAGGATATGTGCCCACAGAATGGCGTACAGCAACAGTGGTCCCACTCCACAAAGGTGGAGCCTCTACAGACCCTGGAAACTATCGCCCCATAAGCGTGACTAGCTTAGTCTGCAAGGCTATGGAGAGGATCATCATGGAGCTCATAAACAAAGACATTGGGGACCTACAGACACTAGATCCTACCCAGTTCGGCTTTGTCAAGGGCAGATCCTACCTTTTGAACCTGGTTGACTTCTTCGAAACAGTCAACAAAGCCATAGATGAAGGGAAGGTAGTCCACACAGCCTATCTGGACCTTGCAAAGGCATTTGACACAATACCCCACTCTGGCATCATAGATTAGCTATCCAGCTTAAATATAAACCCCTATGTCACACGATGGGTTGCAAACTGGCTCAAAGAAAGAACCCACAGAGTGAGAGTTGCTGGAGCCATGTCCGACTAGAAACCGGTCACAAGTGGCATCCCACAGGGTTCTGTCCTGGGACCACTCTTGTTCGGTATATACTTTTCCGAGGTACAGGTAAACGTGGGTGGACTATGGCTCACCAAGTTCGTAGACGACTGCAAACTGGGCGCCATAATCAACTCTCCAGCTGACACAAGCATCCTTCAAAAAGGTCTCACAGAGACAGATAACTGGTGCCAGCGCCATGGTTTAAAGCTAAATGCCAAAAAATGTATAGTCATACCCTTTGGCAAAAACAATGTGCCCACAAATTACCACATAGGCGGAAACCCATTAAGTACAGAGAAAGTTATTAGGGACCTGGGGACCCAAGTTGATAGCAATCTCTCCTTTGAAAACCACATTGCCAAAGTGGTTAGAAAGACATTCTACATAGCCCACCTCATCATGAAGGGTTTCACATCTAGATCAAGAGAGGTAATCGTGCCCCTTTATTCATCCCTCATTAGGCCCATCATAGAATACAATGCCCTTTTTGGGATGTACCTTACCCGACACCTGCAGCAATTAGAAAGACCCCAAAAGTATCTCACCAAGAGGATCAAGGGTCTCAAACAGATGCCATATGCTGCTCGGTTAAAAAAACTCCAGCTCTACTCAGTTGCATACCGCCTACTTCGAGGCGATCTATGCCTGACATACAAAGCTATGTCAAATCCAGAATTAATGGACATGCTCCACCTCAGTAATTCTAAATCCCTTAGAGCCACATGCTCGGGGGACTTGAACCTCAGCAGAGAAATAAATAGAACTTGCTGCAGGGGCAGGTTCATAACCCAGAGGCTCCCTTTGCTCTGGAATAGAATTCCAGTTCATGTGAGGCAGAGCACCTCACTGAATCTCTTCAAGAAGAATCTCAATAGGTGGATGGGGGATCGTAGGTTTGTCCCAGGGATTACTCCCGTGTCACTATTAGACAGAGGCACAGTAAACTAAACCTTAAAAAGGGCACAGTATACTCAAATCAAGGGGTGGCGTAAGCCATACAGAATCGGGCTAGGCTTATAATTGCCCCAGGGCAGATAGCCTAGTATGAACCTATGAACATATGTGTCCAGGCACCGGAACTGTGACTTGACCAGCCCAAACACACACTCGATTACATTTTGTGTTTGTGCGTGTGCCTCATTATGGCGTTCCTGTTCAGATGTGTGTGCGTTTCTGATGGGTGTCATCAGCCATGGATCCAGTGCATAGCCAGCATCCCCCACTAGGTGACCATGTGGGATATCCACATTGGCAAATGTCTGGTACAGCTGCGTCAGATGCCAGATATGGGAATCATGGTAGCTTCCAGGGCAGCCAGCACACACATTCAGTATTATGCCCTGGGCATCACACATGACCTGGCAATTAATGGAGGGGAAGCCCTTGTGGTTGAAGTAGACCCTACCCCGCTCACCAGCTGGTGCTTTGATACGTATGTGCGTGCAGTCTATTGCACCCACTACCTCAGGGTATTCCGCTATTTGCTGGAAGAGAAGCATATTGCTAGCCAATACCTCACGGGAATTGGGGAAATATACATAATCACCGACATGTGCTGACATGGCATCCAGGAATTGGTGCAGTACCCTGGATGCTGATGCCTGTGATATCCTCTTCATATCACCAGTTGGTCTCTGGAAAGTACCTGTTGCTAATATTCTTAGGCCAACACATACCTTAGTTTCCACTGGGATGGTTTCCCTTCTGTTGGTTCTGTGTGTGAGGTGTAGCCTGCACAGCTCAACAATATGCTGCAAGAGGTCTCTGTCCACTCTATAGCGCTCCACTTTCTCCAGCGCATGTAGCCCCTGGTAGGTAACCCTGGGCCTGTACACTCTTCTCCGTCTCCTCACTGTGGGTTGTCCAGCAGCATTTGCATTATCACCACCCTCAGCATGTTGCATATGTCGCCTTATAACAGCAATGGCAGCCCCTAACATTTTTTGTCTCAGTGAAGCTTTTTCAGTTTTCACTTCTATTAGCTTACTGCAGTGTTGCAGTGTCCCTTGAGAGAAACATAATGGTCTGTTGTTTGCAGAGTTTTAAGTGCTGGGCTGGGCTGGGCTAGTGTTCTGCCTGGGTAATTGCCTGATTCTGATTGTTTTCACCTGCTATCTCTGCTAGTACTCCCTGGTAACTTCCACTATTTGGTGTGGTTCCTTTTTCCTTTCTGTTTCCTCAGGGGGGAGCACCATGCACACAAGTGCAAACATGCGCACAGCAGCTAACACGCATGCACACATGCTTACAAGGACTAAAACCTGCTTATTCTTGTTAAAACACACGCACACTGGCACAAACGCGCTTACAACTGTTTACACCACCTTACATATGCTTACTCATGGCTACACGCGCGCACACACGCTTACACACACGCACACTGTCTTACTCGGGTTTACTGGTGCGCACCCGCGCGCATGCACGCTCAGCAAGAAACATTGGTGTTATCCACAGCATACATCTTCCATTTCTTGTCTTCACCTGGCCTACCTGTTGACACACCTCTTTCACTATTATGTAAATGTAAGCTGACACATGTCACTCTGCTCCAATGAGCTTCACTCCTTTCATACATACTTCCCTCATGATGTCACCTATCTTCTACTCTGTTACTTCCCTTATCCTACTCCTACACTCCACTGACTGTGCTCATTTGCTATGTAAACTTGCAATTCACTATCCTAACTATCATTTGCATAGGATTGCCTACTAATGCTTAGTTACATCTCTTAGACTGGGCTTCCCCCCTTAGCAACCTCTACTCGGTGGCCATGTTGTCTTCAGCCTGCCATTCCCTTGCATTGTAAATTCTTTTTAGCTATAAAATCCACATTTGTGGATCTTAATTATTAATTTTCTGCTTTTTAGGGGGCAGTGCTTTTGCACGGTGCTGCGCTACAGTTAAACCCCAGAGAGCGGGATAAAAAAAAAAAGTTATTTTATTTTTAATTTGCATTCCTTCCCGTTGCCAATGGCCACATTTTTGGCCATTGGCATGCTTTCTCCTGTACATGCATGCTTTATTTCCAGCTGACACGGCTCCATTTTGCTATTTGCAGAGCCGTACTCAGTTATCAACTGAGTACGTTTCTGTAAGTAACACTACTCCTACTCGGACAGGTTCGCGTTTCCTGGATCGCAAATTTACCTCATTTGCATAGCTTTCACCTGCAATTGAGATAATTTGCATATCACAACCCTGTCCGTGTAGGACTAGTTTAGAGAGCTCAGTTGCACGCCCCTACTGGTTGTTCTTGGATCGCTAGGTGGACATGTTGGCTGCATGGAGTCTTACTCTACTCTAAGACTCCATGCAAGCCTTCGTGAATCCGGCCCTTTGTTATACATATATATTTATAACAGTCAGGGTACTTAGATTGTGAGATTCTTTCCATAACTTTGTTAATGTACACCATGCTTTGACAGAGATTTTTTCATTACTTACAGACTACTTGCAAGTAATATACAGTGACTATTACTATGGAGATACTCAATTGCATGCTGAGATATTCAGACTTCATTGTGGAATATTAAAAAATGACATTGTGATCTGCAACTTTGACACATATTGGAGTAATGTGCTGTATTCCATGAACTTTATGGAATTCAGCCCATGGTAATGAGTTGACTGTAATTCCATAGGTTCATAGGTTCATAGGTTGGTACTAGGCTATCAGCCCTAGGGCCTATACAAGCCTAGCCATAACAATTCCCTGGCTATTTCTTCCCACATTATTTACTTTCCATGGGTGAAGAGAGTGCAGTAAGCACCTTTACCCGCTTATAAGAAGGAAAGCCACAGGTGAGACAGGCACAAAATTAAACACAAGATTCATAGAATTCCAGTGTTTATGTGATGTGACTAGATAACATTAAACAAAAATATATAGTTAATCAAAGCAAATAAGTGGTAAAAAGATTAATCAGGCAACATATTCATCAATGTTTTACTCAAACTTCACAGCATAACTTCAGACTCAGAGCTGAACAAACTGTGCAGTCTTCTAGGAGACACAGACTCAAATAAGTAATAAAACCCCATGGGGCATAGAAGAGCCACAGATGTATTCCAAAAAAACAATTCAGCATCAGGTCTTAAGGTCTGGTGTAAATTCTGTGAAGTATTTTAAATTATTAGCAGAGAAGACAGCCTTGGCTTGCCCACTTAATAATACTTCCAACCTAAAGTGCCAAGAGACCTCAATTTTCACTTCAGGCATACTCTTCACCTGCTATAAGATGTAACAACAACCAAGCTGCTTCTTTTTGTGTAGTCACATGTTCAAGCATGCTCTCTTTCTTTCCATTGCTCCCCTTACATGAAACACTGTCGTTCATATCTATTGTCTCCTTCACCTATCAGTCATCTTAAATTCTACCTTGTGCTAAAATAAAACAAAAAGCAAGGCAGATGAATCCACTAGGGTAAAGAATTCAATCTCTCATGAGCTCTTTCTTGCACTATTAATACCTGTGAAAATGTACCAGACATGTTCCTTATAATACTGGAAAAATAATATCTAAGTGCAGACACCTGCTGCTTATAGTTTCCCTCACATTAAGCTGACAGAAATTAAAGTAACACCTTCCATTTTCTAATCTAGGGAAACAGAAGTGAAGACTTTACTATATATACATCTATTCACGAGCTGCTGATGTTACTACTCAGTGTGAAAACTCCATCAGCCATCTAGTGATAGTTAGAAGGTATGTTATAACACTTACTTCTGTATTTATAATCATGCAATTTGCTTTGTACCTGGATCATAGCACAGAAGGGTCATATTCAATTGGTTTACTAAATTGCATACCACACACTAAATAAATAGTTAAATTGTTTAGATGCTGAAGGCTAACTGGAATGGACAGAAATTATACTACCCCTGACAGATCTGTGACGAAATAAATAGTATGTAGAATAAGGAGTAAATATGATCAGGAATTCTTACTTGCTTTATTAATGTGGGTAGAGTTGAAAAAAAGAGATGAGATATTTTAAACACTGATTTCTGAATATAAATGCATTCCAGTATTGCATATGGACTTAGTGGGATCCAGGCTGGAGTACCTTTTACCCAGCTAGTCACTAATCAGAAAGAGCTAAAACTGCCACACTGACAGGGTAGATAAATCAGTAAATTAGATGATGTGTGGGATTTTGGGTTATCTCTGCAATGATAGACATCGAATATTTATTCTGTTTCTTTGGATTATATAAAAGTTATAAAGACCTAAATAAGTCTTTAAATACTTAAGAATGACAAGAGGAACAGAACAATAGCTCTTCAAAGAAAATAAGACATGAATTAGGACTATATCCATACTCATGAGTGTTGTCTGTTTGGTCAACTGTTGCTTTGGTTGACAGCCAGAAGTGTAGGGTTGTTTCTGCAAATGTCCGGTTTATTGAACGGATGTTTGCTTTGCTCAAAAATGCAAGCGGGATGTATATTAGCTGTGAAGTGAGTGTGTTTTTGTAAATGTGAGTGTAGGTTAGGGTTAGAGTAAAGGTTATGTAAAGGAATAGATTAAGTGTGTGTGTGTGTCTGTGTGTGATTGTGAATGTTTAGGGATAGGGACAGGGTTAGGTTAGAAAACAGATTTAGTATTTAGTGTGTGTGTGTGTGTGTGTGTGTGTGTGTGTGTGTGTGTGTGTGTGTGTGTGTGTGTGTGTGTGTGTGTGTGTGTGTGTATGTGTGTGTGTGTACATGGTGAGTGTCCAAGTGGTCTTATGTAGTGCTAGCATTCACAGAAGGGCTTTTTTTAAAGCCCACATGCCCACCTTAGTAATGTGTGCTAACCCTAAGCCTAACCTTACCCCTTCCTGCATTAGTAATGGGTGCCAACCCTAAACCTAATCTTGCCCTTTTCCTTAACGTTAATATGCATATTAACATTAAAAATCCCTTCTCATAACACTGCCACTATTCTGTCAAATTTGAGCTGAACGTCATCTGGTTAGGTTGTGTATGAGAAAAGGAAATATGTTTCCTTTTTTGATGTGTCAATTTATTGTTAGTATAATATAATTAATGTTTGACATGTCCTGGTGCATGTTTTGCATGTCATTTATTATATAATTTACTACAGTAATTACAGAAAGTGCTGAGTCAATGGGCTAGGCTATCAGACTCTGCAAAGGAAGCTCTGACTTTGGTATCTTCTAAAAAGTTAACTGCAGTAAGGATTTTTTTTCTAGAGAAACTGAAATAATATATTTTAACTGCTGTTATCACTAATTATGTACAGGTCAGCACATTGGCTCAGTGGTCAGGATCTCTTCCTCTCGACTCCAAAGCCTATGATTTAGATTTACCTCATATAAATGTCCATGTGGAGTTTGAATACCCTTCCTGTATTTGCATGTGTTTTCTCCACCTGCTCCTATATCCCTCAGCCTCACAAAAGCACACTGATTTATTGACTACGATAAGCTTTTATATATACTGCAGTACTGTGTCCTGAGTCACGTCTGAAAGTAAGCTGAGTGAAACATATTCTATTACCTCATTAACAAAAGACTTGAAATAAAAATTAAGATTTTTTTCTATGCGTTAATTTCATTGATGAATGTTTGCCTTCTTTGCCAGTTGCTTTGAATTGTTTGATCTAGATTTTGAATATACTATAATTCAATACTGCATCAGTTACTCTGCAAAATTACTTTTATAGTACAATTTTTCTTTTTAACTGCCTTAGATGAACATCTAAGGTTGTAAGACTGGTATGCACAGTATCAGTCTATCCAGCAACTTCTATACCTTCTTTACCAAGTTTATTGTCAAAAATGGTAGGGCACAGTCTAATAGTCAAGTAACAGACACAGGGCAAGAGTCACCATCAGATATGATGCAAATACACTGCATTGTATACACATCCTAAAGCATCCACATATAGGGACAGTTTGTCTTGCCAACCCAGCAGCTATCTTGTCTTTGAAATATATCAGGAAACCAGAGACCCCAGTAAAAAACCTATGAGAACACACTGGAAAATTCAGACTTCACATAGAAGGCAATGCAGTACAAGTCCAATGTGGCACCCAAATGTTGTGAGCCGGGATTGTGAGTCAGGAATATTAAGCTATGTGCCACAGTGACAAACAACATTGAAAATGTGGGACAAGAGTCCCAAGTATTAAGGCATGGCTTTATATTTTCTGAATCTAGATTATTGGCCTTGAACATTTTCAGTAATTTTATAGCATTTTTAATGTAAGCGAGGGATGCTGTCACTCTGAAGCAGACATAATCAGATTTTCAAAACCAAATGGAAATTTTTACTCTTGGCATGCTGGGACCACTTTTATAACATTTTTTTCAGTATTTAGCATGAGGATGAGTCATAAAAATGATACAATTAAATGTTTCATTATTCATTAAGTTCATGAGAATGGGTCAAACAATAATATAATTGAATAATGTCATATTAATATTTAAAAATAATAAAGTTATGACTTTCATTAATTTAATGATGATAAAAGTTTGGGAATAAATTGTATCAACCTGGTATCCGTTCGTCCCAGGTGAGTAAATAGCAGATTGACCAAGCTATACAGGCTTAAGAGTAATGCAGAGAGGAAAGGCCAAATATCCATCAACCCATGGTGGGGGCCCTGACTAGGGAAGGAAAGGAGGGGTAAAATCCAAAGGGGATATAAACAAAGACATAATCCAATCCAACCTCCATTCTAGTGGATTCACTGTATTTTTCATTGTTTCAAAGGATGAACCTTCTGCAAAATTCCAGCACATTCTGAAAGGCAGTAGTTCTAGGAGATGTGTTGCTGGTGACTTGATTAGCTAGCTCACTCCCCATTGCACTTAATTGCTGCTGGGTAGTGTTTTTATTTTTAATCAACATTAAGGAAGACACTTCCTGTTTAGTGTTGACACAAGGGGGGGATTGGAGTGTTGCCACAGTGACCATCAGCAAGCTTGAGAGGCTGTGGCTTCATGGTTAAGAGAAGACACAAAGATCGCCTTGCCCATCTTTGCATGCTAACCAAGGTAGGCAAGTAAGTAGCTCATTACGTTTTACGCTTCTTGATTGTTTAATGTTATTCTTAGGGGCACATTCGACAGTTAGATAGAAAGCTTTTTCTTCTTCTGTTGTAGAATGGATGAAAGGTAAAACTTCTGTCTCAGTTTTTTATCATAGAGAGGGTTTTTGAAGCATTGTCTTTTATGTAATATCTATGGCACAATCTAGAAGACTGGACTGTAAGTATTCACCTGCAAAGGAAAGAGTTGGTTATATTATTATAACTACTGGCATAACTGATGCTAAATCTCTGGCAGGACAGTGTTTTAATTAATGCTATTTCATAAACTCCATTTTTATTTTTCTGACTAGAGGATCTAATAGATGTAATGTCTGTTTATTAGATATTCAGTATATATGTAAACATGACAATATATGATGCAATAAACATTAACATTAGAAATAAAAAACAAATTTAGAAAGTTGGAACACTGATAAAACAGTATGTGTTAGACGTATGAAACCATTAGATAAGCTTCCAGTAGTCACCAGTGTTTCTACTATACAATCTGAGAACCATGAGGAAGCAAATCATATATGTCCTGTCACAGAAGTTATATATCACCATGAAACCCAGATTGAATTAGGTATAATTTATTATATGGTCAGTACTCAAATGGAGGATGGAGACAGTATTAACATTGATTTATTACAAGTTGCCAAAATAAAAGATTCTGATGTTTAGGGAAAGGAAATTTCAGTAATGTAATGTTATTAGCGTCTGCCAATACTGTAGACAATCTTGATTGAGATAACATCACAAACAGACATAACTGAGTCACACTACAGGAATCCCATTAAATGGTTTGAAGTGCTTGAATAAGGAAGCTAACATCCAGTGTAACTAAAATACATTTTAGTGAATATAAAATAGTGGAGACTGAGAATTTAGGTTAGAACATGTTTAAGAAGAGGAGAAGAGCTCTTTGTGATTCTTTACTAAATGGCAGTAGGGACAACTTTGGGTCACCTGAGATACAAGATTCACTACCACTAGGAATTAGCTACAGATGTAATGATAGTCATTTAGTACTTGAGGGAATAGAAATTCTTATTACTGGGACTCCATGCTTAGAGCCATAAAATGTATTTCCTGGGTTTAAGAAGGAAAAGATTACTGTTTCATCTTTAACTGGCTGCACATTGAAAGACATCAGAGTGAACACATGGAAATTAAATGTAGGGAATAGGAATATGGAGTAGTAAAAGTAGATAGTGGAAATAATAATGTAGGTAAGATAAATGAAGAAAAAAAGATGTTATAACCTCCCTGTACTCTTCCCTCATTGGGCCAATAATTTAGTATAATACCCCTTTTGGTATGTACCTTTCCAGGCACCTGCAGCAAATGAAGTAAATGCAATGGTTCCTCACAAGGAAAATTCAATGTCTTCAGCATCTGTACTATATGGATCATCTGACATCACTGTCACTTCACTCTGTTTCATACAGACTACTCAGAGGTGATCTCTGCCTTGCATATAATCGCTATACAATCTCTGACCCTGCTTTACTGGAACTGCTGCATCTCTGCAAGTCAAATTATACAGGGATTACTCATGATAAAGACCTTAACCTGGTACGTGGCATGAACAGAACCTACCGGAGGGACAGATTTGTCTCCCAGAGGTTACCACACTTTTTGAACAGACTCCCACTTCATGTCAAACAGAGCACCTCATTGGCCCTCTTCAAATGCAGTCTGGAAGATTGGATGGGTAACAGTAAATTCATCCCAGGGGTACCACCTGTATTCCTCTTGTACATGAGCATTAGGTGCTAACTGTGGAAACAAGGGTAGAACTTGGCTAGGCTTGTAAGTGCCCTTGAGGCGTTAGCCTAGTAACTTCCTCTGTTCCTATCATCCTATGAATGTGCATTCACTTCTGAGGTTAAGAATATGATATGCTTAAGGGACATCTTTAATGTTGTCTCATACTTTTAGGATGTGTTCCATGCACCATGTTACAAACACCTTCTGTTTAATTTCACAAAAATGTCTGAAAGGACACTGTTGATGGATACAAAAAAATAAAACTTTCTTTATTAAAAAACAAACTGATAAGCACTTTCATCCGAGTTGTATGGACTTCATCAGATATACTAACCATTACCATAAGACTTAAATAGTAAAATACAAAAACAATTAACCAATTAACAATCAAATATCATAATGACACCTTAATTGATTAGTCCATTAAAAATTGTTTAAATTCATGTTTTAGTACTTGAACCTCTCTCCTTATAGTAAATCAAATGTCAGCTGATTAACATTAACAAATACAACAAATACAAAAAAATCTCTTTTGTATAAAACAATAAAAAAATATTATCATAATTAACTATATAAAGTATGCAGTATAAAATTTACTGTTGGCTTCAATTATTAACATAAATACATTGGCTGACATTTGATTTACTATAAGAAGGAGAGAATTGCTTATCAGTTTGTTTTTTAATAAAGAATGTTTTTTTGGTTGTATCCTGCAACAGTGTCCTTTCAGCCGTTTTTGTGGATTTACCAGTCTGCCTTGTCTTTGTTGGAATTTTTCACCTTCTGTTTAAAGCTGCAATGAATTTCATCATAATTTTTAGGGGGGCGTGTTTAAAAAAAGTTAATCATGGTTTTAACAAGTTTGGAAGAAATAAAGTACAAGGCAAGCACTTTCACTCATAACATGTTACATCTTAGTCATATTGTGAATAGATAGAAACAAAGGGGCAAATGATCAGGAGATAAAAATGCATCCTGTTTTGAAGTGTTTTCTAAGCAAAGCAAGGAGTCTTAACAACAAGTTTAAAGATTTGGAAGCCAGAAGCAAATGACATAATGATATGATACAGGACAATCTCTAAAACTAAGCCACCCTGGTGAAATCCCTATAAAAACAGGATGTACAACAAAAGAAAGAAGATTATATCCAAAAACAGGAAGGACAATGCTCAGCAAGGTAAAATCTCCCTCATCAATCTGAACATACAACTCAGGGGACTAATCCAGTCCAACAAAGTCAAATTTGAGATAAAAATAGCCTCCCAAGCAATGGGCAACCAGAAAGTTTTCTTCAGTTATGTCCACAACCTTAAAGACAACACCCAACAATGTGCCCATCTAATAGTGAATGAAACCACCTATATGGAACCAGGGGATATAGCAAATCTGCTGAGTGATAAATTTAGCTCCAGTGTTACCCTCTATCACCACCAGTTATTGCCCAGGAAACACCCTCAGCTATTTCTCTAGCAACTATCGCTAGGAAGCAGGTCCTCAGAGCACTTTCTAAGGCCAACAACACTGCTTTTATGGGCCCTAATAATATCCCAGTATGCCTCCATAATAGCATGAAACACCACCTGTCAGGGCTGTTAGAATCTCTCTTTTAAACACAGCCTCCAGACAGTTTTCATATCAAGTGAGTGGTGGATTGCAATGGTTATCCCTCTACACAAAGAGGGACGGGCCTTCCACAGACTCAAGGAACTACATTCCCATAACTCAGACTATTTTCATATGCAAGGCATGGGAAGAACTTTCATGGATCTGGTAATGGCACAGAAAACCTATGAACACTGGATCCACCCAGTTTGGTTTTGCCAAAAACAGAGTGTGCCTACTTAACAGGGTGGACTTCTTCAAGAAGATCACTAAAGCTAGGGACAGAGCAAAACATTGCACACTGCCTACCACCTCAACCTAGAAAAGGTATTCAAAACAATACCTCACATAGACATTACAGATAAATTGAATTATACATGTCAATATGTAACCTGATAGAAAGCTACCTTGTTCACTGATAAGACACAAGAAATTAGGATATGAGAATCCACCTCTACAAAGAGGCCTGCCATTAGTGGAGACACACAGGGACTGGTGCTGGGACCTCTCTCCCTTTTGGCATCTGTTTCTCTGAAGACAAGGGAAACATCACGGGCCTTTAGCTGATACAAGTCTGCAGATGACTGCAAACTAGGTCTGGTTATTGAATCCCCTTGAAGGCAGATATACCTTTAAAGAGGCACCACTGCAGACAAACAACTAATGTTAGGGCCATGGACTAAAACTCAGTGTGAAAAATGCATAATGATACCCTTTGGAAAGACTGTCGCTCCTGGAAATTATCACATTGATACTACACCCCTAAAAATGGAGCTAGTGGTCAAGGTCTGGAAACACATGTTGACAGTAACCTGACCTTTGATGACTGTGTGTCTACTGTACTGAGAAAATCATTCTATGTTGCACAACGTATAACTAAGGGCATGCAGAAACACATGTTGACAGTAACCTGACCTTTGATGACTGTGTGTCTACTGTACTGAGAAAATCATTCTATGTTGCACAACGTATAACTAACGGCATCGAATCCAGGTGCAAGGACATCATTGCTCCACTGTATTCAGCTCTGATCAGATGAGTCATCAGATACAGTGTACCCTTCTGCATGTACCTGACCAGGTACTTGAAAGAGCTTGAGAGACCACATAAGGTTCCTCACAAAAGAATGCAGGGAGCAAAAAGAAAAGTCCTGCGTGGACCATCTTAAAGCCCTATGCCTTTACTCAGTCTCTCACAGAATGCTTGCTGTAATCTATGCCTAGCCCCATAAGGAATCCTCTGATACCACACTAATGGATTGGTTGCACATCTGCAAAATACACACCATCAGATATATCCATTCTAAGGACCCAAACCTTGTCTGCGACATAAACAGGATATGTTAGTGGGGCAATTACGTGTCTCAAATATTACCCCTTCTCTTGAACAGGCTTCCAATCCATGTGTAGAAAAGCTCATCCCTAACTCTATTCAAATGTAACTTGGACCAACTGATGGGCCCTCACAAATTTACCCCTGGTTTGGCACCTATGTTCCTTATGGACAGAGTGAACACCTATGCTCCTTATGGAAAGGGACAGTCTATGAATGCTTACTATGTTCAAGTCTCCATTGTAATGATACAATTCCTTGGGATATTGACACATGACACATGATAGCAACATTTTGGTAAATCTGGGGTAAGGATGGCTAGGCTTAAAATAGCCCTTAGGAAAATAGCATAGTGATCAACTATGAACCTTTTGAACATGTGATACAACATTCATTACTGAGATTTGGTTTAGTGAGGTGAACAAGCTCCTAGCACTTCCCTGTTATATTGGTCATCATCTTTACAGAGCTAATAGAAGAGAATGTAATAATCTCCTATAAATCATCTGCAATGCTAAGTATTGCTGATTCTGAATTTTTTGTTTGCTATTGTAAGGAGAAGTTTAAATGGGCTGTTGACGTTTTTTATATATCTCCACCTTCAACCAGATCTGAATTAAAAGTCTTTTGCAAAACATCAGAGATGTCTTTATTCCAGGAGCATAATATGATTATGGTTATCTTAAAGGCAGTTTCTATAATGTGGGATAACCACTGCTTTTGCAAAGATATTGTCTTTCGTGTGGTTAAAACCAGTGTTGAGCTTGGATATACCCAACTAGTTAGGAACCTAACTAGGGAATACAAAGTCCTTGACATTCTTATATTTCCACTTCTTAAGGGAGACAAAATTTACACATTAGATAGTTACCACTCAGTTAGCCTCACATGCATTATAGGTAAACATTTTGAAAAACATTTATGCTCCTTGATAAAATAAAGGCTATGTTCCACCATGGATATCTTTTAACATAGGTGCAGTCAGGGTAAATCCTGACATTCATGTCAAGCTTCTTCCATAATCAGTATAGTAATCAAATTCATCAGATGGTGCAGTGGTAGTGTTGTCACATTACAGCAGCAGGTTCTCCTGGTTCAATTCATGGCTGGAGTGCTTTCTGCATGGAGTCTGCATGTCCTATCTGCGTTCATGTGGGTTTTCTCTGGGTACTCCAATTTCCTCCCACGTTACAAAGACAGGCGTCTGGAGTGATTCTTCCCAGGTCTCTGCTGAAAATTGGCTTTGGTCCAAGTTGGACATTCCCAGTAAACAAATGTTGAATGAATAAATAATATTTAGAAATCAGCTGATGTCGTTTTATCATTTGATGTAATCTGCTTATATTTGGCCAAGTCATTTCATTTTGTTCCACATGCAGAAATTAAGAACAATTTATTTAAGATTGGACACATCCAATACTTAAGCAGGCTGATAACTGGCTGACCGAGAGAATAAGACAGAAGAGGTCACTTAAGGTTAATCATTTATGAACTGAGGGGTGGAGCTATGAACTAAACCTTCTATTTAAGGGGTAAAATAAAACATCTCAGAGCTTTATTAGAAAGGCTCACTCAGACTCTGCTACACTTTGCTGTGAAGGAAAGGTTAGTTTGCTTTTTGTTTGTTGTATTTTCTATTAGTTTATTGCTTTTTTATATTTTGAATACTGTGATTTGCTTTCTTTACCTTGTGTTTCACTTGTATTCTGCTTATAACTGCATATTAAAATTTCAAAAGAGACCACAGCTCTGTCTCTTGTGAGTCAAGCAGAAATTAGAACTAATCATTTAAGGACTCATACATACGATAGAATAGGTCACTTAAGGTTAATCATTTGTGAACTGAGGGGTGGAGATAGGAACTAAACCTTCTATTTAAGGGCTAAAATAAAACATTTCAGAGCTTTATTAGAAAGGCTCACTCAGACTATGCTACACTTTGCTGTGAAGGAAAGGTTAGTTTACTTTTGATTTGTTGTATTTTGTATTAGTTTATTGTCTTTTTATATTTGGAATACTGTAATTTGTTTTCTTTAGCTTGTGTTGCACTTGTATTCTGCTTTTGACTGCATATTAAAACTTCAAAAGAGACCACAGCTCTGTCTCGTGTGAGTCAGGCAGAAATTAGAACTGATCAATTATGGACTCATACATAAGATAGAAGAGGTCACTTAAGGTTAATTATTTGTGAACTGAGGGGGGAGTTAGGAACTAAACCTTCTATTTTAGGGGGTAAAAACATTTCAGAGCTTTATTAGAAAGGCTCACTCAGATACTGCTACACTTTGCTGTGAAGGAAAGGTTAGTTTGCTTTTGATTTGTTGTATTTTGTATTAGTTTATTGCCTTTTTATATCTTGAATATTGTGATTTGTTTTCTTAACCTTGTGTTTCACTTGTATTCTGCTTTTGACTGCATATTAAAACGTCAAAAGAGACCACAGCTCTGTCTCTTGTGAGCCAGGCAGAAATTAGAACTGATCTGTTAAGGACTCATACATAAGATAGAAGAGGTCAGTTAAGGTTAATCATTTGTGAACTGAGGGAGTGGAGCCAGGAACAAAACCTTCTATTTAAGGGCTAAAATAAAACATTTCTGAGCTTTATTAGAAAGGCTCACTCAGACTCTGCTACACTTTGCTGTGAAGGAAATGTTAGTTTACTTTTGATTTGTTGCATTTTGTATTAGTTTACTGCCTTTTTATATTTTGAATACTGTGATTTGTTTTCTTTACCTTGTGTTTCACTTGTATTCTGCTTTTGACTGCATATTAAAACTTCAAAAGAGACCACAGCTCTGTCTCTTATGAGTCAAGCAGAATTTTTTTCCCACCAGCTCACCCTGTTACTATTCTGTTCTTAAATACCACTGTATTTCTAGTTGCCTGCCTCTTATGTTAATTTGACCATATATCTCATTTCCTTTCTCCTTTCACTGGCTTGTGTGAGTAAGCACAAAATTATAATTTTGTGAAATCACTCCCCTTCATCTATTTAAATGTATTGGCCATCCTACTGTATTCCATAGTACCAGCATACAAAAGTGATCACCCCTTTTCAATCTATCTTGCTGTTTTAAAAATAGTGACTCTCCACTAAAACTTAACTTTTTAGACAGGTAAAACTTAAGTTACCTACTTTCACATTTAACTTCTCTAGTGCACACTGCAGTGTTTAGGATAAACCATTTTTTTCATCTTACCTGTAAGCATCCCTGTGACCATCATCTGCTCTAATACCTGGTAGAAAGCACTAGGAAGCCTTAAACTGATACAAGCACTCAACTCTCATTCATAAGGAGAAATTATTTATAATTAATTAAGGAGAAATTAATCATAGGCACTAAACAGCCTATAACTGCAAAGTAGCCTGCTAAGGGAAGGGAAAACAGCTCCTGTACTTTTCAAAAAAAGCACCAAACCAGGTATGTCCAAGGGTCAGTTTCTGGTGATTTCTCCTGTCCACCTGGTGAATCTGGGCATACTGGGGCAATGCAGCAATTGCCTCATGTACATAGGCAACCATCTCCTCCTACCACCCAACACTACAACCTGTGAGAGATGCACTTACATAGCCAAACTAGAAGCAAAGCTCTCTCCACCCAAGATTGTGCTAGACAGTCAAGAGGAGAAGGTTAATGCCTGCACTACACCTCAAGCAACACATAGCCCTTCTAAACTCACACCACCAATACCCACTGATAGCAACATTAAATCCACTAATGCGGACACCCTAAACTGTAACCTGCCCAAGCAACAAGAACCTTTGAAGCTGAAACTCAAACAAACAACAATCACAACCAAAGTGTCACATAGCTCACAACACCAGTGTGCCACGCAGTAACAGCCCCTAAGGCAAGACAACATACCTAACAGTTTAGTCATAGGTGACTCTATAGTCAGGCACATTGATGTCCCACTCACCAGCCTGAACAAGGAGAAAATTACAGTCAGCTGCCTGTGGGGTTCCAGGATCCGCCACATAATGCATGCACTCAAGTCACTCCACAACAAGTACAAATATGACTCTGTAATTGTTCATGTTGGAGTGAATGACTTGAGATGTACCTCCCTAAACTACATGAAAAGAGACATGGAAGAGCTCTCAGATCTTGTGGCCTAGGTAGGTATGACCCTAGCTCTGAGTAGCATCCTGCCTTCGCCCAGAATGATACCACAATATAAGGACAAAATGATTGACTTCAACAATTGGCTAAGCTTCTGGTGTCATTCAAAGGGGATCCAGTATCTGTCTGCCTGGGATGACATGATCGACAGCCCACTATGTTTTGCCAGAGATGGTCTGCACTTGTCACCCCTGGCATTCAGGTTACTGGTTAAGGCTCTTGCCACCCCTATAGTGCCTATTTTAGGCAAAGTTCAAAGGACAAAACCACCACTGTAACATGTATAAGCATGCAAAATCTGAAGGTAATGCTGTTCAATGCTAGAAGTCTAAACCTCAAAATGCACACTTTCGAGGCACTCCTAAAAATGGAGAACATTGATATCTGTGCAGTAACTGAGACCTGGTTCAAGACTCCAGAGAGCACCCCCTGCAATACTAGGCTACAACTCTTACCACACTTTTTGGCCACCAAACCAAGATCGAAACACTAAAGGTGGAGGAGTGTCCATATTCTCCAAGGATATTCACACCACCAGGCTAGTTGCCCAACACAATGTATCTGAAATTCTCCAGGTGCAACTAACACTAGGTAAGACTGCAATCCAAATTACTGCTTGTTACAGATCCCCCACCATACCTCAAGATTCTCACTACACCTTTCTAAACATACTGGAAAATATTAAAATACAACCAAACA
Source organism: Protopterus annectens (assembly GCF_019279795.1). Classification (NCBI taxonomy): domain Eukaryota; kingdom Metazoa; phylum Chordata; order Ceratodontiformes; family Protopteridae; genus Protopterus; species Protopterus annectens. The sequence continues at coordinate 1,243,915,387 of NC_056746.1, forward strand.
CCCTAATACTGGGTGAGTTCAAATATCCTGCCATTAACTGGGAAACTACTCATGTACCAACACCTTTGCCCAACGGTTCTTGGAATTCATAAATTCCAATGCCCTGGATCAACTAATCCATAGTCCCATCAGGGGCTCCAATATCCTAGACCTGGTAATTACCATGGGAAATCGATGCTCCACACCTATGGTCACCCCCTCGTTGGTCAGTTCAGACCATAAGCTAATCACCCTAAACATCTACATCCCACCCCCACTCCGCAGTAAGGAAAGCTCCATAAAAACGTTTCCAAAGCCAACTTCATGCTACTCAAGTCAGAAGTGACAAACTTCATGACACCCATGCAGATGGGAAGTGAAAGTTCGACTGCTGAGTCCTACACTAAGGCACTGTATGAGCACATTCACTCATGCATGAATCATGCCATCCCAAATAAAACCAAGTTGCTCTCCTCCAAAAAAAGGAAGCCAATCTGGTGGTCCCATGCTGTAAACAAACTTTACAACAAAAGGAAGAAACTGTTGCAGAAAAGAGGAAAACTGCACAATGCAAAAAATTCCCTTACCAGCCTCAGTAAGAAGCTGAGAGCCCTCGTAAAATCCTCCAAAGCTAGTTACGAAAATAAAATTGAAAAAGATTCCAAAGACAACCACAAGGAATTCTATAAATATGTCAAGAATCTAAATGGCAAGGCTCAGATCTGCTCTGAGCTACAACACAATAGCATTAAATATACTGATCCCAAGGATATTGCCAATATCCTGACATATCGATTCAGTGCCAACTTCACCCCGCTCTCGCCCCCTAAACAACCAATCTCAATACCAGAAGATTGCTAAATTCTGGTAATAATGGCCACACAGGTAAAAACGCACTCTCCAAAGCTAGGAATACAGCATCCATGGGACCAGATGACATCCCGGGCTGTGTACTACATGAACTACAAAATGAACTGGCACCTCACCTAAGTGTCATGTTTAATCATACCCTCACCTCAGGCTTCGTGCCCACTGAGTGGTGCACAGCTACAGTTATTCCACTCCACAAGGGGGGATCCACCTTGGATCCTGGGAACTACCACCCCATCAGTCTGACAAGCCTGATCTGCAAGGCCATGGAACGTATTATCATGGAAATTATAAACAAAGATATTGGCAACCTTCAAACACTGGACCCCACACAGTTTGGGTTTGTGAAGGGCCGATCTTATCTCCTGAACCTGATTGACTTCTTTGAATCAGTCTCCAGAGCCACTGAACAGGGTAAGGCAGTCCACACAGCCTATCTGGACCTCACCAAGGCTATTGACACCATCCCCCACTCTGGAATCATAGATAAACTTACTAAGCTGGGCATTAATCCCTGCGTCACTTGATGATTGCCAACTGGCTTACTGACAGAACACACACTGTAAAAGTAGCTGAATCCATCTCCAGACAAGTGACAAGTGGAGTACTTTAGGGTTTAGTCCTGGGACTGCTCTTGTTTGGCATCTACTTCTCTAAAGTTCAGGCCAATACTAAGGAACTCTGGCTAACAAAGTTTGCAGATGACTGCAAACTGGGAGCCATTATTGAATCCCCAAATGATGTGGATACTCTACAAAAGGGCCTTACAGAAACAGATGCTTGGTGCCAGAGCCACCAAATGGTGGGACCAAAAGAAAACAACCTAGGGCCATTCTTAAAAAAATAAGCAAGACAACTACTACTGATACTTCTGGAGATGACTCATTCTCATATACTGACATAGAAACTGACCAATGTGATAGTTCACTAAAAAACAAGAAACTTAATGTTACATTTGTCTCAAGCAACATTGACAACACTACCCCTTTAGGTTCGGATGGTGGGGTGGTAGGAAACATAGATCAAGCAGGTTCTTTAGAAACACTGCTACATCATTTAATTCCATGGTAGTGGGGGATGGTAACATACATAATATTTCCTCTACCAAACTATCCAAGGTGGAAAAGAAATTGTTTAACATGGGTTTAAATTTTGTCCCAGGATTTGTGGTTGCTGAACAGAATTTTGTTCAAGATGTCATATCTTTTTGCAGGAACCTTAATCTGAAATTGTTTTTTGACAAATCCAATCAATCTGAAGCTGTCCCTGACTCTATATCTAGCTTTAAATTTCATAAATCCACATTTGTACCCCCTGTTAATAAATATGTTGAAATTTTTCAGAAATGTGTATTAAATGATTTACACTTTTCTTCTGATTTATATACGACACAGGGTCGGCACAATCTCACGGTAGCTGAGAAACATGCACTTGAGAATCTTCGTCACAATATAAACATAAGTTGTTATTCTGGCAGTGAAGAGTGGTTCAGTGGTTGCCCTTGACTGTTCTATGTATTTGGCAGAAGCACATAGCCAATTATCTGATGGTAGGTTCTATACCAATATGGCTGTTGATCCTACATTTAAGTTCAAGCAAGAAATAGATCAGTTCCTTCATTTATCTTTAAGTGAAGGTATTATTAATAAACAAACCCTTAAACATTTAATGGTTTCTTATCTGTTACCACAAAGTTTATATTTACTTCCAGAAATGCCACCAGGTAGACCAATTGTTTTTGGTCATTAACTATGTATTTAAAACTTCTGTTATCAGGTGTCAGAACCAGAATCTAGGACATTACTCAATTTTTGAATATTATTTCTGATTCTCAATTAGAACCAGGTTGGTTGATGTGTGCACTTGATGTCAAATCATTACATACAAGTATCCTTCACTGTGCAGGTTTAGCAGCCCTTCAATATTGGTTGAAATCAATTCCTTTGTGCAGTCCTGGATTTAATCCTTTTTTGGTTTGTTTAGCTGAGCATGTGTTAACTAAACGTGTTCTTTTCTGATGATAAGTGTTATCTACAACTATGGGGTACGGCAATGGGGGTATCTTTTGCCCTCATTTATGCTGATTTATTTATGGGTTATTTGGAACAACAAATTATATATGATCCGGATCACAATCTGTTCTTAGATGAAATTTATATTTGGAGAAGATATCTTGATGACTGTTGGCTTATCTGGAGAGCTGATCCTCTCTGCCTCCAGGAATTCATTGAATATCTCAATGAAAACAAGTGGAGTATAGAATTTACAGTCCATTTTGACACTAAATGTATCTCTTTTCTAGACTTCCAAATAACCCATTTGGATGATGGTACTCTGTCTACTGATGTCCATAGGAAACAATTCCCTTCTAACAATTTATTACTTGCCTCCAGTTGTCATCCTAAACACATAATATGTAATATTCCCAAATCCCAATTTCTTAGGCTAAGTCGTATTTGTTTGAACATGACTAATTTTGAGAATCAGAGACTTGATCTTAGTGATAGATTTTGTAATAGAGGATATGATCATAATCAAGTCATTAAGGTGAGCACCTTTGTATGTACTCAGGATCGTAGTCAATTACTACAATATAAACAAAGTGATTGTAACAATGGAGGGATTAGATTTGTCATCACATATGCCTGTAATACTAATAGATTTATCAACTTGATACATAAACACTGAAACATCCTTCTGGAGGATGAACACCTTTCAAATATGTTGGGAGATGTGTAAAGTTTTTTTCAGGAGGGGAATCACATTGGGGTGGGGGGGGGTTGAACCACCATAAATGAAGATCCAAAATACTCACAGTCAGACAAGGCACCCTTGAGGGTAGGATACTTCTGGGATCTATGCTTTGCAGTCACTGCAATTTTTCTAAATACTTTAATAAAACTATTGAGTTTACCAGTAAGAACACTTGTAAGATTTTTCGTATTAACATAATGGCTAACTGTAGTTCTGATTGGGTTATATACCTTGCAATCTGTACCTGCTTGCTCTGTTATATTGGCCAAACATCTCATCCATTGAAGTTGCATATCTCCGAACATATGAGTGCTATTAGAAATTAGAATATTTTAAATGCTTTATATAAGCACTCTGTTCAGCACCTAACAGCTAATTTTAAGTTCACTATTATAGATAGAATTAGAGTAGTAATATGAAAGTAGGTTGGTATAATATTTGTAATGCCAAGGAACGTACATGGATCATTAAGCTGGAGGGTCTTTTTTCACCTGGCCTTAATGAACACATAAACTTACTCTCTTTAAGTGCACTTTATATATTAAATATCAATATATGCTTTGACTATATTTCGGGTATTGGGACATTTTGATTAACTGATAAGTTCTATAAATAATGATTAGCATCCTATAATTGTTTTAATTGTATATTATCGATAGAATCTTGAGAAGCATAAACATGATAGTAGGTTGGCATTATAATTTGATATCATAGAATGTATATGGATTGTTCAATGCTAGGTTTTCTTTCACTTGATCTAAATGTACACCTTTAATTTATTTAATTAGTTTTCGTTAGGTGCACTTTATACATACAATTATATATTTATATATTTAGATTATTTTTTGTGTACCAGAAGGTGATTAGGAATTAATATGTGTTTTTAGATATGAAGTTTATATTATATTGTATGCCTTTAAATACTATCTATTAATTATTCATGAGAGTAAAATGTGATTGGTGGCATATATATTTATAAACGTTTGGAATATGTTGTATGCGATTTACACCGAAGAAGCCATGAGATGAAACCGATATGTTTTTCTAATAAAAAACTTTTCTAATAAAAAAACTTTTCCCTCATTTTTTTGTGCTAGCCAGTTTTTGATTTTTGTATCCTTTTGTGCCATTGCACTTGCCCACTTGAGAAACTAATGGTTGTCTTTTCAGAATGACACATATGAGGTATCCTGGTTCATGATGGGACATAAATATAACTGAGATGGACTGCTATAATGTTATTAAATCTATAAATAAAATCATGGTCAGTTTTCATTTCCACTAGAAGTAATATCTTTGACTAAAATAACAACACTCAGCTCATGGTGAAAAGATTCAAATATGACTAATTTCAAAAACAAAATAGAAATGTCATATGCATACAAGTGGGTATGAATATACACATAAAAGCCCGTCTAGAAGTGCAATATAAAGACACTTTAAACACAAATAAAGATACTAGTCTTAAAAAAAGTTGTCAAATGAAACTGAGAGAAAACCTAGGGGGAAACATCAAACAATGGCTAAGGAGGGCAAAGAATTAGCAGTGGAGAAAATTAAATGTTACCATTAATACAACATAAAAATGCTGTGACATCAAGAATAAGATGAAAGTAGGATACCGAGAAGACCAAATGAAAAAAGAAAACACGTTTCTGACCTACAAGGCTATAGGACAGCCAGAAACAGACCACACTAAATAAAATAGCACACGATGGTTAGCAAATACTGTTATTTGTTAAATAACATTTATTTCCAGATATCTGTTCCATTCACATGCACAGTAAGATTGAAGAGCTTTTGAACACAGAAGTGATACTGCTTCAGGCCTGAAGCACCCATACTTATGTAATGAATTCACAGCCATCTGGAACCCATTATATGCAATTAAATTAATAACCTCTAAATGTAACCCTCAAACTCTAAAATGAAACACCCCAAATGAAACAGAAACATGGCATTAAGCTAATATAACTGCAGATGTTACAACTTTTAGACTGTAGGCATTTTTTTTCTTAAATGGTGTTTTATAGAGAAACAATAATCCAGAACTAAATCTTTACATGATGTAACAGTGAAGTGTTAGAAAGATCCTGTGGTCAAAAGCTAAAAATGAAGTTTGCCATTACAAATCTGCATGATTTTTTATACAAAATTAGCTGAAATAAGTACATACATTCTATTTCTTCTTTATTACGTTTATAATAACAGAAGCACTGCTCAGATTACCCCTTTCTGATGATATACAGCCTCTGCGATCGATTCCTACCATATTCTGGATTTGTAATAAACAAAACAAAATGGTACATTAAAATAACACTGCACTTTGAATGATCATAGAGCTCATAAATACAACTCCTACTTGGCAGTCTTGAAATACTGATTTTCAATTATTAATAAGCACTGTTGTCTTGACCTACATCTGTCAATTCAATTCAGTGTTCTTCTACTAGATCATTTCCAAACTACACACTATGTGTCACCATACTGTCACCACTGAGATTTTACAGTAAACTACCTGAGGTCTCCGTGCCCCTGCATACTCCATCCCTTGCGTTAACATTTTTTTTTCATATAACTTTTAACAATGCAACTGTACATGTTAATTGTTAATGATTGCTTTGTTTTACAATTCTTCCAGATGCACCCACTGACGTCAACAGTCTGTCCAGTCCTGGCAAGGATTTTTTTTTAATATTTCCTGAGTATTTCAGCTATTGCTCTTATATTAAGCAATAGTGAGTAATCCCTGTATGATCTTGCACTGTATACTTCAGTTGATGCTTTTAAATGGAGACTACTCACAGGGAATGAGCAGACGCAAAAAGCCTGATTGAGAAAGCATACAAAACTGCATATGTAGTAACTGGTGAAGGGTGAGGCAGTTTACCTGAAAAAGCAAAGAAATGTCTATGATTTCATTAAGCTATAGATAAATATATATATATATATATATATATATATATATATATATATATATATATATATATATATATATACATACATATCTATCTATCTATCTATGTGTGTGTGTTTGATATAAATAAAAGAAGTTTCCCAAGGACTAGAAAGTAGTCTAAAATCTGTTGATTTACAGGGCAATGTGTTTCTAAAAAAATTTTAATCCTCAAAGTAAATAACCAAAGGGAGTTGATAGACCATCTCTCAGAACTCAAACTAAAACCAGAGTTATAACATGTATATGCTAATCACCAATCATACACAAATGGGATTGGTACACTAGTACTAGTAAACTTTGTGGTAACTCAGAAAAAAGAAACAAGATAGACAGAAAGCTTCAAATCACCAACTATGATGTCAGTAACAATGTAGTTACTGTACAGTCAGTGAAAGGAAGAAAGTGATTGGGTACATGGATCGTTCCTGTTTGTTTTGTTTGTGTTTTTCGGCTTTTCCCGGTTAGGGGCCGCCACAGCGGAACTCCGGCCCGCTAATGATTGGCAGTAGATTTTTACGTGCTGGCTTGCCAGGCCTAACACACAACCTTCAACGAAGGAGCACCCATTCATGCATGTCAACACACAGAAGACGCTCTAACTGAGAATCGAACGGGATCATTCCTGTATTGATTTTAATTAAAATGTGATTGTGTAGATTAGGGTCTTATCAGTTATGTGATTAAGTGATTGTATTGTTTATACCAAATGATTTACAGCTTTTGTTTGTGCTGATCAAGTTTTGTATTAGAATAAAATTAAAGCATTCAATTTACTTTTATGTTTATTACACTATATATAGCAGTTTTTCATGTTTCATTTGGAGTCTTTGCGGACTGGTATCTGCTTTTCAAGAAAGAGCAGTTACCTTGAAGCCAGTAAGAAAACGAGTGCAACAAAACAGCATGTTTTCAGAGTGCAAAAAGTTATGTTGCATGAACTTAAAAGTATTTCTTTGAATAAGTCAAAAGTCTGCAAATCAGAGAAGTGGGGAGTGAGACAGATTGACCCTGATTAACTCATTAACTCTGAGAAAGGCATTTGACATAGTACTACACAAGCATTATTAAATATGTTAGACAATGAATTATCATGAGCCAAACAAGCAGTTCTTTAAAAAGTTCAATGACCAGAAGTAGTAGATGTCATAATATCATTTAGCCTGGCAAGTAATTCATGCTAACTCATATTTAAAATGTAAATAACTGTACATTTCATTAGGTGTTTTTTTTTTAATATGATGACATTGTTTATGGTTGTTTACTTATTGCTTCTTTTAGAAGCAGCATTGCTTCATCCTGGAACAGATCTGTCTAAGCATTCTGCAGTTTGTTTCAAAATGAAAACAAGCTCCTGTTTCAGTGTAAAGTATTTCTAACCACTGGCAAGTATCCTGCCAGTGCTAGCATTTTTTTCTTGTTGTTGTCTAGAACTGTTATTTTGGAGTTTGGAAAATTTGTTTAACCACCAAGAAGCATACTTAACCAGAGATCCCATTGTCCTGTGATTTATGTTTTCTGGGACTATTGTTTGGACTTTGATAATGCTAACAGGCAGATAAGTCTACATTAAGATGTTTAGATTATAGACGAGTTAGGTGTTATTTATTATTCATTTACTTTTGTTTACCAAGGTGGGGCATTGAGGAATAATGACCAGTTTCAGACCCAGCCGGGGCTGCACACATACAGAAAAAAGTAGTCAGTTTACATAATATAGGAGAGAGATATGCAGTATGCATACTGTGTAAGTGCTAATGCATATATGTGTATATATGTGCATATATACATATATATATATATATATATATATATATATATATATATATATATATATATATATATATATATATATATATATATATATATATATATATATATATATATATATATAAATGTGTGTGTGTGTGTGTGTGTGTCTATGTCAGATGATTGACTTTCGGAAGCAAAAAAAATATCGAAGATACCATAAGATCAAATTTCCGAAAACTTGTACATAAAAAAAAACAGAAAAATCTACCATTTTGTGTTTTTGCAGGGGGCAAGCCCCATTGCTCCCCCGATGTGTGGGAGAATGTGCCCCCCACACCATCTGCAAATTATATATACCATTTCCAAGATCACACTACAGTGAGGAAAAGCGTAAATTTCCTAATCCTTGGTGTACCGCGATCTCAATTGAAAAGCTTTGAGTTCTTAAAAACTCGATCATATGGTCTCGACCATATGGAGTTCAAGTTCCTGAAAACTCAGTCAACTGATAGGGACTCACATATAGATATAAATAGATATGTATATGTGTATATATATATATATATATATATATATATATATATATATATATATATATGTATATGTATATGTATATATAAGAAAGAGATAGATATAGATATATACAGATGCAGAATATATATGCATACATATATATCTATATTTTTATATATATATATATATATATATATATATATATATAGGTTCATAGCATCTATATCTTATCATCAACAGCTTAGGTTGACGAATCCTAAAACATTGACACCTAAGTGTCGTAAGCTTACAATAGCGAATGGCCACATAATTGAATTTTTTCCTCGGGAAAGAATTTGTGTGGCCATCCGTAAACAAAATAAACAAACGCACACAAACATAGTGGGGGTGGGCTTTGTACCCCACACCCCAACAACTAAATATACCAACTCCGAGATTGCTCTACATTGGGGAAAGGGCAAATCCCCGATAACAGCCACGCAAATTCTTTCCCAAGGAAAGAATTTGATTATGTGGCCATTCACTATTGTAAGCTTTCGATGCTTAGGTGTCAATGTTTAAGCATTCGACAACCTAAGGTGTTGATAATAGAATAGGAACCTGGTTTATAGGTTCATCGGGGGAGCAATGGGGCTTTCCCCCTGCAAAAACATATATATATAATTATATGGTGTTATTTCTGTGATGAGTCTTCACTGTGTTTTATATGCATTTTCCATGGGTGCTCCAGTTTCCTCCCACATTCCAAAGACATGCAGTAAGTGGACCAGACACTGAACATTGTAGGAGTGAGTGTGTGCATGAGTGTATTACAAAATAATAACCACAGCAGGGCTAGTCACATGGTGGTGTGAGCAATAGTTCTAGATGATGGTCACTGTTGAAGTGATACCCTGGCCCCATGTGCAAAATATGATAAAAGGAATTGTGGCTGGATGGATGCATACAGTTAACATATACAACTTTGTTACAAGGTAATAAATAAAATGCAGTAACAAGAGCACTGATACAAAATAATAATAATGAAGATGTGACACCCCACCACAGGACCAGTAATCAAGGAGCTTCAGTCCTCATCAATGGCACCAGTGGGGGACGTGCATTGGGAGGATGCAAGTACATACACAGTATTTTCAGAAGCTGCTCTCTGCACTAATTGCAATTTCCCTTAAGAGCACATAGAGACCACAGTCAGTCCAGGAAAGTTTTCTCCCTCTTTCTCCAGATCCCCAAAACGACTGCCCACTGGCACAGCTATAGAGTTGAGTCCTTAGCCAGGGTTCCAAGCCAAGTCCTCCAACATTCTTTCTGTTCAACCAGTGCTTCATGTCCCTGCCCAAGTAGCTGACACACACACTCTTGGAGATTTGTTTTACCCACACACACACACACACACACACACACACACACACACACACACACACCTGGGAAAGGCTGGCACAGGTTTACTAGCTATGCCCCCTTGTACCCAGACTATAAGGTAGTTGTTATCACTGCCAATAGAACCCCTTATCAGCTACTTTAAGGCCCTTAACAAAGGGTGTCCAAAATGGTAGTTTGACCAAGAGCAAGCCTGTTAGCAGTGGCCCACAGTGTCGCCAAATAAATGTGCAAGTACTCTCAGAACTTAAATTTCTCTAGACAGATCATCTATAATAATATATTTAATATTTAATAATAAAATAAATAAAAATAATAAAAGGACAAGACAATACTAAATATATATTTACAGTGTCATCAGAGTTCAAAATCACATGAAATATTTAAAACAGCATTGCAGGACAGTCTCAAATAAATAAAGAAAAATATCTAAGCTTAGCTTTGCTATATTCCTGACTATATCTGAGAGAATTATACTGTACCCTAGTTAACTTACTTAAGAGCAAGGCAGATGTTTGATGAATGGATCCTATAGCTGATGTTGTCAGGTCAAAGACAGAATGCAGAATGCTGTCTCTCTCTGAGAGACCTCTCAAATTAATACCTCAAATATTACTACTGGGATAGCTTGCAGAATTACATAATTTCTTGTCATCTAACCCTATCCCAGGTGACACCCCCCCTGCTGGAATTTGGCAGTATTTAGCATCTACCTGTGAAAATACATAGACAAGAGCTTTTCCTCAGATCTTTGGCAAATGGTGGAAGTCATAAAAGAATAAAACACTTCCAAGATAATACAGAAAGCTCCTTTGTTTTAAACATTGTGACTCCTTGCTGCACTAAAACTGAAAGACAACATCTTTTTTTGTGGCCTGGCCATAAAGTAATTTAATTTCAGCTATTTTTGTAAAGTTTTGCAAGTTAACCTCCTGTATTCCAGTTTCCCCTTTTAAAATATAAACATTTAAACAGCTACAATAGTGTATGTACGTTTCTGTTCTATTTCAGTAGAGTATAGTGTGGATAGAATTCAAACAGCACTTTGTAAAATACCTATTCAGCACATATCTGTACAAACCATCTAATGACATACAGCTCTAATACATTTGTAACACAAACAAATTATATGAATCATGTTGATATTCACAAATGACATATAATTATTTACAAAATTCCATATAGCTGGGCTGGTGGTATCTCCTTTTGTGACATTTCTTCCCCCCTCGAAGACTCAAGCTAGTTTTTCAAGTGACCCTTGAGAAACATTGCTGAAGAGGGATGAGCCTATCTGGGAATACCTTACCCCATTCCCTTGAGATTTTAGCTACCTTGGCATTGCTGACCCCAGTACAGTGCTGCAATGTCCTATCATATGCCTGCAACCCTAGGCTCCACCACAGTAACTAGGGCTTTTGCTGCCTGGCTCCCTGTAGCCACAGATCCCCTTCAGACTCCTCCTGCCTTGTACTGCACATACTTAGCACAAGGGCCTCCCTGTCATAATAAGGTTTCATGGTGATAACATGGTACAGTTTGTGCATATGTACTACCAGTTCTACCATGTAGTTAACATCACTGACTTTCTTTACCACTTTGAAGGGTCCCTCTTGAGATGCCTGCAGCTTGTTGTGTCTGACAGGAAAGAGAACTGTAAACTGCTGCCCCATAGCATACTCTCTAGCTTGAGCATTCTTGTCATATCAGAACTTTTTCTGCTGTTGGGCTTCTGCAGGTTCTCCTGGGTCAAGCCTATGAGTTTCCTGAGCCTTGTCCTGAGGTTTAAGACATATGCCACAATAGACTCCTTGTGGGATTCACACTCACCCTCCCACTCATGGCAAATCAAATCTAGAAGTCCCCTCACCCAATGCCCATACAGCAACTCAAAGGGTGAAAAACCTGTAGATTTCTGGGGCACCACTCTGTAAGCAAACAACAAATTGGGCAAATATTTGTCCCACTCCCTCTTAAACTGATTTGCAAATGCATGTAGCATGGTCTTTAGTGCAGTGATTAACCTCTCTACCAGACCATTTATCTGGGGATGGTAGGAGGTGGTCTTTAGGTGCTTCACCCCACAGTGCTTCCACAGACAAGCTAGCAGGTCTGCCATGAAATTGGCACCTCTGTCAGTAAATATTTCTTTTGGGAAACCTACCCTGCTAAAAATCTCTAACAAGGTATTTGCCACCTTTTCTGCCTGAATGGAGGACAGAGGCACCACCTCAGGGTATCTGGTAGCATAATCTTCTACCACTAGGACATATGTCTTTCTTGTGGAACTTGGGGTACTCAGATGCCAAAAACAAGAAATGGCCAGCACAGCCAACAGTGAATCAAAATATTTATTGAAATATTGCAGTAAGGTAACCAGCCAGCATACCAGTTTCAGCACAAGCCTTCTTCAGTGCTAGAACATAATACAAAATCACCTATCCCTATCCATAGTATAAAGCCCAAATCAGACACACTTCCAATATATCATCCCCAATTAAAATACATCATTGAAACCAAGGGGAAATAATGTCTATATTTTAATGATCCAAGTCCATTCTTTTTTATTTATTAAATCATGCCAACCTAATTTATTGGGTCCACTGATACAAATGTGGGTAATGGCAGTAAATCTAAATGCTGCTGTGGGATGTCGTAAAACATGTTTGCATAATGCATTAGACATTGTCTTATTTCTAACATCACTGAGATGTTCAAATATACAGGACTTAAATTGTCTCAAAGTCTGTCCTACATAAAAAGCAGAACAAGTACATTAAACCAAATAAGCCACTGAGAGACACAATTCATAAAGCACCGAATATCATAAACCAAAGAACAAAGAAATGTTATCAGATGAAAATTGTTTAAGTTTTACAACATTCTTACATGCTGAACATTGTCCACAAGGATAGCACCCTAACAAAGGCCTGCCTTCCATGGACAACTATTGGTACCTCGGTGAACCATTTTTAAAACAATTTTCAAAATTCCCAATAGTTTTACCCCTTCTATAGGTAAACTTACATTGCTCTGGTAACAGTTGGGCCAGCTTACTATCTGCCAAAAGTAGTCCCCAATGTTTGTGAATTAAATCACAAAACAAATTAGTATTACTGCCAAAACGGGTGACCAAACGAACATTCGTAAACTGTTTCTTATGGGTCTTATATTGCAACAAAAGCGGTTGTATCAGGAGACTGACCATTATGACCAGCACTTTGTATAACAGAATATTTATACCCTCTTGCCCAAAGCCTCACTGATAATTCTTTGCTATGTTTATATAGCTCTTCCCCTGAAGAGCAAATCCTCCTGACCTTTAAAAACTGTGATTTAGGAATGTTATTAGTAATGTGAGATGAATGGCAACTGTTTGCGTCCGATAAAGAATTATATTACTCTTTATTATTAATTATATTAATATAATATTATATTATTACTCCTTCTGAAACACAGAGTTGTCAAGCATACCATCCTTTCTTTTAAAAATCTTAACATCCAAAAAGGAAATTTTTTGTAAATTATAGGATGCCTCATTTTGTTTTCATTTAAATACTGTATAAACTCATTCAAATAGGTCACATCATATTCGCACACTAGGCAGCAGTCGTCCAGGAAATGTCTCCAAACACCAATTTTAGTTAAATAGATGCTTTGACTAAGATAATATATCAGTCGATCTTCTCTATAACCCATAAAAAGGTCAGTATAAATGGGGGCAAAACAGGCCCCCGTAGCTGTACCTTTTAATTGGAAAAAGCAATCACCATTGAAATAGAAGATGTTTTTGATCAAAACATGCTCAGTTAAACCTAATAAAAATGTGTTAAACCCAGGCCTGTATAAACCTGTTCTAGTTAGTCAAAATTCAACAGCTAACAAACCAGCTCAGTGGGGAATGTTGGTATATAATTCCTTAATGTCTAACAACATATGTACCAAGTAGATTCAATTGCATGTCTTTCAAAATGTTAAGAAATTGTGTAGTATCTTAAATCCTAGATCAGACACAAGGTAATAAGTGTTTCAAATATTTGGTGAGAAAAGCAGAAAGGGTCTTGGTTAATGAGCCTTGAACAGAAACTATGGGTCTACCCGGGGGTGGGGGTGCAAAGGATTCTTGTGAATTTTCAGTAACATATAAAAATAATGGGATCAATAACTGTAAGACAACGTACATCTGGTGATAATACCTTCTTCAAAAGCCAAGGCTAAAAATGCATCAATTTCCTTCTTAAACTGTAATGTAGGATCCAAAACCATTGTTTGCTAAAATTGTGGATCCATAAGCTAATTATAGCTTCCTGTATATATAATTTGTGATCTCAAATAACTACTGCCCCCCCCCTTTGTCTGCATTAGTTATATCTACATTATGATTGCCCCATAAAGACCTTAATGCACCATATTGTTCAACAGTAAAAATTATGTATTTTTTGGGGATGGTATATTGGAGGTGCATCTCATTGGGGTTTTATACTATGAATAGGGAAAGGTGATTTTATATTGTGTTCTAGCACTGAAGAGGGCTTGTGCCGAAACCAGTATGCTGGCCAGTTACATTACTGCAGTATTTCAATAAATATTTTTTTTCGCTGTTGGTTGTGCTGGCCATTTTTTGTGTTTGACCTTAGATGTTTTGGTGGTGCACTTTTGTCGTACTTGCGTACTTTTCGTTGTTTTTGTATTTACTCAGAAGCCTCACAATATCCATAGCAACCCTCTGAAATGGCTCATCAGTCACAGGCAAAGGCACCAAAGGAGCTTTGACCTTGTCTCCTACCTTGCTTACCATTTGACACTGCTCACAGGTTCTGATGAACCCTGTTACATCCCTGGAAATCCCATACCAATAAAAGTTCTGCATAATACTTCTCTTTGTAAGTTTTATGGCTATATGACCTGCAAAGGGGATGTCATGGGCTATGGCTAGAAGTGCCAGATGATAGGCTCAGGGTACTACCAACTGCTGTATTCTCTCACCCTCTAGCCCTCCTCCTCAGGGGTCCATCTTATGATATACAGCTCTAATACATTTGTAACACAAACATCTTATATGAATCATGTTGATATTCACAAATGAAGTTTGTGTTCGTATATACATGTAGTGGCTTAATGTGTCATTTTGCTTAAGATTGCCAAGAAGACAGAGCCAGGGGCATTTAGCAGACTTATGTGGCCTAAGTTAGAACATTTGTATTGGTTCTGTTTCCAGAGGTATGCATTAAATTTTGTTTAGTTTTCAGTCTGTGGAAACCCCTGGATTGCAGAGATATGAATCCTTAAAAAAGTGAGTAGATGTGAATAAAGATGACAACCTCCTTAGCGTAATATTTGTTTTTACCACCTACGTTTAGCCTCACAGCAAGACGTTGTCCCGTTCGATTCTCAGCTAGAGCGTCTTCTGTGTGGTGGCATGCTTGAATGGGCGTGCCTTCATTGAAGGTTGTGCGTCAGGGCTGGTAACTCGGCATGTAAAAATCCACTACCAAACATTAGTGGACCAGAGTTCCGCTGTGGTGACCCCTAACTGGGATAAGCCGAAAAGACACAACAACCACCTATGTATACTGTAACATCGATTCTTTCAGTGTATGTGTATGTGTGTGTTTGGGGTGTCCATGCATAGCGTGCACACATGATATATTCCTGATAGTAATGTGAATATGGTCTATGACCAGGTATGCAAGTACCTTTATCAATGCCATTGAGTGCAGGCCTCGTGGTAGAGTCCCATTTTAAGTCTCATATGATGGAAACTTAACCCCAGGCTCTGTCCATAATGAAACAAACCACCTTTTGGACCTGCTTGACTGTACAGATATCTCTTTAAAATCAGATAAAATGTACTCGATGTGCAAGGATCGCTGCAGTGTACACTGAAACAAATCATCCTTAACAAATATGTGCCAACCTATGCTATTGTCATGTCATAGAATGTTACCTGGAATCAGTACAATATCAGTGGTTCATACAGTGGATATATATGTGTGTGTGTGTGTGTGTGTGTGTGTGTGTGTGTGTGTGTGTGTGTGTGTGTGTGTGTGTGTGTGTGTGTGTGTGTATGCTGTACAGGGGGTAGACATTCCTATCTATGGTACTAAATGAGCAGGCAAATCTATAACCTTGGCATAACTACTTACCAAACTGTATGGAGAATTCCTATTACACCATCTTCTACATATGTATAACCATTGATGCTCAAGGTGGACAATGTGGAATCAAAGACAGATTATGATGTGTTATGACCACCAATGCATGTTTACCAAGTAGCTACAGCCGAATTGTTTTGCATAGCTTGCAAATATCTTTTGCTGGTCTGGCCAGTTTTTCATGATCTTTGCAAAGCCAGTATTGTTGCTTGTGCTAGATTTTGTGGCAGCAACTTCAGTTTTCAGCAGTACCTGCTCATCTGGTTGGCCTGTATTCTTGTCTGTTATTTTCATTCCATTTGACCTTGGCATTTGTAAATGTGTTGCAGTTTGTGTCCGGTTCTGCCTCTGCCATTTCTGTTTGGTCTTGCCTGCAATGCTGACATTATGGAAATTAGTACTTTGTTGCATGCTGTCATGGTAGTCAAGGTTGCCATGTTTCCACAAAATATACCCGACTCCCTTCATACACAGTAGGTCACAGCTGTCCTGCACAGCAATTGTCTATTCTCTACCATCTATAAACCATTAACAGTACATTGCTACCTCATGGCACTTTGAACTCAGCTGAATGTGTCTGTCATAATGCTTCCTTAAGACAGTCCTTCAGCAGATCCATGAGTAGCGGCTTGGCTGTAAAACAAACCCCCTTTCTAATCTAAGGCATTTCACCTTTCTACAAATCCTCTACAGCAAACAGATAGAGAGTACATGGATAGCTGGACTGAGTCGCATATCTACCAACTCTGAAATGTGACATCAGCTGTTTTCCTGCCATGGTCATAGTCATTCATCAACAGTGGGACAGGCACAAAGATAGATGTGCCGTTAGGTACCATGTTGTTGTACTTTTTTTTTTTTCTGAGCTCTTCATCCTTCATTACTGCTGCATATGACAACTTGTATGCTGGCAGCAGAAGTACCACAGCAGCTGAGAATTCAGTTTAGTCCATTACACTGACAGAACTATATTAACTATCACAGGTCTACTGCGGTCTTAGGCTTGGTCTATTATATTGATATGAGGCTTGTCAATGAACAACTCATCAGAAAAAAAAAATAAAAGACAGTAACAAACCACTAGTGTGACAACTTGATTACAAACACACACACACACACACACACACACACACACACACACACACACACACACACACACACGCACACACACACACACAAAAACTTTCACACGCGCATGTACAGACACCCATACATAAATACACACACATGCACACTTTTAAAATGGGGTGCCAAGTGTCGACACAACCTCCAAAACCTATGTAACTATCTCTGGGCCAGCATTCTCCTTTGGAAAAATGCTGCTTGGGGAATTATGCAAGCCTCCATACTGAACAAAATATACCTCTGACACCTTTCATGCAGCACCAGTCTAAAATTTATATGTTTAATTTGCATATCTAGGTTACTTACTGTTACTTTTTTATTTGCTATTTCTCTCAGTCACTGATTTTTTTATTTATTTTTATACACAGGGATAAGAGTATTTCCAACATTTATTTCTCATTCTAAATGCTGAGCAACATGAAGATATTTTAATTTTTGGGTAGTCTGATCTGGTTTTGCAAATATACATCTTGCAGTGTGTGTAGGCAGCTATTTTGCAGTTCACTGTAAAATGCAGTGAATTTCAGTGTATAATGGTCTGAAAAATAGTCATTGCTCTGTTATTACCATTAGGGGTGGCAGTATATGGTGTTTGTGTGTTTTAACTCTAAGTATGATTTCGGCCAGAAATGATTTTTTCTCAGTGACATAATTTCACGGCCTTATAGATTTGGTTTCCTTCCTAGCAGTGCATCAATTGTTCATTTATTTCTGCACTTATTTATTTGAATACTTTATGGTTTCCATGCTAGAATAGAGGTACATTTTTGTTGGTTCTACTTGGTAGAAGTGTCCATAACAAAGTCGTATCCTCAAACAGATGTCATCTCTAAAAAAAAAAAAAAAAAAAAAGTATGTCCAAAGCCTTAAGCCGCTTGTTCTTTAATTGGTCATTGTTTTTTCTTGTTTGATCAGTTTAAAAGTTACTGCAATTAGGAACTATTCATCAAGAGCAACTGTAGCTGTTGTTCTATACTTACTTCATCCAGACCTGTCTGTTTCTCATTGCTACTTTTACTAAGGTAACAAAACAAGTTAGCTTACTGAGAAAAACTGTCTGATTTAAATTTGCCGCTTGTTTCTGATTTCTCTTTTTCTCCTACATATTTCTGTCATTTTTTATAATTTTAGCACTTGTTAACACTGCAGTAGTCACATCTCATATTGTTGTACCCTTTAATCATATCTGTTATTATCACCATTTCAAGTCCAATCAAATTATTGCCCTTTTTTATACTAAGATATTAACCTATTCTGTTTTTAAACACCCCTTCATCTACACAGGTCATCATTTCTGTCAGTTTGTACCCCTTCTATAGCAAACTCGATAGCACTAAGTATTTTGAAACAGTGGAACAAATGCCTCATGATTACCAGACATTCATTATTGTTACTACACAATGATTCAGTATGTGTGAGGTATTTTATTGAATTTGGAGGCCAACTTCTCACTTCAGAACTCACACTGTAACCACAAAATACACACACACACACACACACACACACACACACACACACACACACACACACACACGCATATACAAACGTAGCACAAGACTGAGGAGCCACAGGATGCACAGGTTTATTCAATAACCCACAAAATAAATCAAAATATCATCTCAAAATGAAAACAGAACAATACTTTTTCCGACTTTTCAGCTTTCCACCAATTATGTACAGTCCACATCGTCCCTCCAGGGAACATGCTGTAGGCCTCAACCAGGCCCCAACTCCAGCTCTGTAGTCTAGGTAATTCTTTCTGGTGAAATACACAAGTTTACACAAGTAAGGCTGTTATACTCCACACCTCAAAGGTCTTTTAAGTAAGTTCTTTCTTACCTTTCTGAACTTTTACATGAAGAATAACTTTCCTGTCTTCATGTTGTAGGTTACATTAATTAGCAATCATTTCCTTGATAACATAATTTTCCCAATTAACACTGTGGGAGCATTTCATTCCCAAGGCACATGTAAAAACCATCCCCTCCCATTATAAAACCAGTGGTTTTTCACTCATAAAAGTATCAATAACCCATAAGCATTTCTGTTGTCTTCGCCATGCATGGGTGCCAGAACCATAGAGCTGGGGGGAGCCCCCCCATTTTATAGCTGCAAGACCTGTTGGGAAAAATTAATGAAGTGGAGTTTCCAAGCTAATAGTCAGAGTTGCTGAGTAAAGCTGTACAGCACTGACAAAGACTCTTTTTGATGTCAAAACATTATATTTGATATTACTTTTGACATTTATTCTAATATGAAATGATTCCCCAGCAACTTAGGGAAAGATTCAGTGGAGGCTCATCTCACAGTTGGCTGACAATGACAATCATTATCCTGACATTCTTCAATGCAAGTTAATTGCTTAATTAAATTTAATAAGGGTATAAAATAAATAACAAGTTACTGAGCATTGTTTACTGTAAGTTCCATAAAAATGTTAATTAATAAAACTCAGGGGAGTAGATCTGGAGGCAGTCAGACAGTGACATTGTCAACCAGTTATCTGTTAACAGGATTAATGCCAAAGGCATGCACGTCAGCAATGAAATGCTGACTGGTTGAATGCATACATTCTGTGCCACAAAATGCAACCTTCTGACTTAATGGAGTCCTGATGAATGAAATATACTAATTAACAAAGTTAATATTTTGAAAGCAAATTGCTAAAATTGCATATATTTTTCTCTGTAGGTATGTCATTGTCTGTAGGATCCTTCTGGGGTTGAGGAGTTGCATTGTGTTATGCCTAATAACATACACTATGTTTTCTGCTTCAGCTGCATATGTATCCATCATACCTCCGCCCAAGGATCATTTCAGCCCTGAGGTTACAGGGTGAAAGCGTTGGTGACATTTACTATTAAAGATTTCCAATTCATTGATTGTAGTTGCACCACTGTGGTTGCATTTTTATTTTCTTTTGTATTTAAGTTAGGCAAACTCCCAGTTGTGTATTCCATGAAGTTAGACCCAGCGGTCACTCCAGTAGTCAGACCACCAAGAAGAGTTCTGATAGCTATGCAGGATAAAGTTAAGGCTCCGTTGGATAAAATGGTACAGCAAGGTGTAATTTGTCCAGTTACAGAACCACCTGAATGGGTGTCATCTATGGTAGCAGCTCACAAAAAAGGCTCAGATGAAATTAGAATATGTATTGTCCCATGAGATTTGAACAAAGCACCGAAGAGACAGCATCTTCTAATGGGCACAGTCAAAGAGGTCGCAGCTCTAATTCTGAATGCCCCTATTTTTTCTGTCTTAGATGCAAAAAGATCATGGGGGAGCGGCCACGGTGGTGCAGTGGTTAGCATTGTCACCTCACAGCAAGAGGTTCTCCAGTTCAATCCTTGGCTGGGGTGCCTTCTGTGCGGAGCCTGCATGTCCTCCCTGTGGTTGAGTGGGTTTCCTCCAGGTGCTCCAGTTTCGTCCCACATCCCAAAGACATGCAGTAGGTGGATTGGACACTCTAAATTGGCCCTAGGTGTGAGTGTGTGTGTGCCTTCTGTGGAAGGTTGGGTGCCAGGCTAGCAACTCGACACTGTAAAACTTCACTGCCAATCATGAGCGGACAGGTGATCTGCTGTGGTGACCCCTAACCAGGAAAAGCCAGAAGAAGAAGATGCAAAAAGATCATGCTTGATCACAAATCCTCATTACTAACCACTTGTGGTACCCTGTTTGACAAATACAGATTCCTAAGGATGCCATTTGGAATAAATTCTGCAAGTGAAGTCTTCCAGCGTGCAATAGAGCAAATTATTTTGGGTTATCCTTGTGCCATAATAGTAGATGATTTATTGGTTGGTGGTAATGATGAAGCAGAGCATGACAGAAACATTATGAGAGTTCTAGACAGAGCACATGAAGAAAATTTGAAGCTCAATCCTCTGAAGTGCAAATTCAGACTACTAGAAATTGCATATGTAGCTCATTTACCAGCACCGGTTTGAGACCAGATCTGACCAAGCAAGCAGCTAGTCTTCAGATGTCAGCACCAGATAATGTTCAATCACTACAGTGTTTCCTAGGCATAGTCAACTATTTTGGCAAGTTTATACCAGACTTCAGTGAGTTGACAACACCTTTAAGATAGCTGATGCACAAAAATGTTACATGGTTATGGTTAGAACAGCACCAGAAAGCATTTGAAGACCTTAAGCAGAAAATTGCCACCCCACCTACATTAAGATACTATGATGTCAATAAACCAGTCATTCTTTCCTGTGGTGCTTCAAAATTTGGTCTTGGTGCAGTTATTCTTCAAGAGGGCAGACCAGTACCCTATGCATCTAGAACACTTACCCAAACTGAAATGCAATATGCTCATATTGAGAAAGAACTTTTGGCGATAGTATTTGCATGTTCAAAGTTTCATGATTATATTTATGGTCGAGCTATTCAGATTGAAACTGACCACCAACCTCTAGTTACTATATTAGAGAAGCCTATGCATTCAGCACCAGTGAGATTACAAAGAATGATGCTTAAATTGTAAAAGTACAACTTAAAAATAGTCTATATGAAAGGCAAACTACTTTATATTGCTGATACCTTATCCAGATCACCCAGAAATATGACGGAACAGCTTGACACAGAGAATTTTGACTTTGGCATGATGGCACTGCATCATTTCATTACCACTAGGCTTGATGAGCTGAGAGATCACGCAAAGACTGATCCAAATTTGCAAAAGCTCATTCACTACATTAATATTGGGTAGCTGTCAAAGCAATCTAGTGTACCACCTGAAGTGCAAACATATTTTCCTTACAGAAATGAAATGTTGATGGAAGATGGCATTATTTTCAAAGGTCCTAAAATCTCTGTTCCTGCTTCCTTACAACAAGAATATATCCAGATTCTGCATTGTAGTCACCCAGGTTCTGCATCTACTAAGAGAAGAGCAAAAGAACTTGTATTTTGACCTTCATTACTGAAAAACATTGATAAAGTACTTTTTTCTTGTTCAGTATGCAATAGTACTAGACTGCATTTGCAAAGAAAACCACTTCAGCTAAATCAAGTTCCTGAACTACCTTAGTCAACAGTAGCCACTGATATCTTTGAATGGGACAATCAACACTACTTACTATTGCTAGAGTCTTGTTTGAATTGGTTTAAGATTGACTTACTACATAATCTAACATCCACTATTGTTATTACTAAGTTGAAATGTCATTTCTCAGTCCATGGTAGACCACACAAAGTTACTTCTGACAATGGTACTCAATTTACTAGTCAGTTGTTTCAGAACTCTGCAAGAGAATGGGATTTTGTAAATGTTACTAGCAGTCCTGAATATGTCTCAGGCTGCGGTGATGCAGCGGTTAGCATTGTCGCCTCACAGCAAGAGGATCTCCTGTACGATTCTCGGCTGGAACACCTTCTGTGTGGAGTCTGCATGTCCTCCCTGTGGTCAAGTGACATTTAACAACATGCAGGTAGGTGTGTGTGTGTGTTTGAATGGGTGCGCTTTCTTTGAAGGTTGGGCATCGGGCTAGCACCTCTGCACCGTAAAAATCCACTGCCAATCATTATCAGACTGGAGTTCCGCTGTGGCGACCCCTAACCAGGAAAAGCCGAAAGACATTAGACTAGCAGTCCTGAATATCCATGGTCAAATGGGCTAGCTGAACATGCAGTGCAGAGTGCAAAGAAATTACTTGAAAGGTCAAAGCGTGACAATGCCAATGTCTTTTTGAATTTACTTAATCTCAGAAACATACTGATGATAGATTTGGCTCACCTGCTCAAAGAATTCTATTCAGGCAAACTAGAACAACACTACCTATGAGTTCCAGTTTATTGAGGCCTAGAGATGAGAACAACAAAACCATCAAGGCTCAATTATTCACGAAGCATTCTATCCAGAAGTCCAGTTATGATAAATCAAGCAGATTTCTTCATCCGTTGAAGGAAGGAAAGACAGTGAGGATACAACGGCAAAAGGTTTTGACCGAATTGGTCAAGTTACAGGCACATGTGTTGAGCCAAGATCTTACCTTGTAGAATCTGAGAGTGTGGAGTACAGAAGAAATTACAGGCATCTTCTTCCTGTTCCAGAATCATCATTGCAGCATTGTTGCTGTGATACAGACTCTTGATCTCAATGCGAACCAGATGTTGTTCCCATCCCAGAGTGTGTTTCAGCCTCTACTTCCATTCCAGAGGATGTTCCAAATTCTTCAAAGGTTGAACATTCTGTAGAGACAGCTCCAGTTACTAAATCTAAATTCCAGTTTTATGTCACACAATACTGTCGAATATGCAGGCCCAGTGTGAAATACACAGCAACATGGACATAACAGTATATATGTACCTAGTCTTGTATAATTGCACGATAAAGATCTACTTGTAATATCACCATGCTAAATAGATTCATAACATCTCATGATCTATTTCTCAAATAGGGAGGATGAAGATCAGAGTGTATGTGCTGTAGCTTTAAGAAGCATGTCAATGGCTGAATGTGCACATATAAATACAGGGCATATGCTATTCCTAGTGCCATTTTGAGAGTGCAGCCAAAGAGTGAGCATGTGTGATTGCAGTAATTAGTTTGCATATAAGTTACTTAAGTTAAAGTCAGTAAACTTCTATTGCGATGTGTTTGTATATAATAAAGCTACATGAACAGAACCCACAAAGACTCTTGTATTGTGTCCAAAGTAGGAGAGCGACACCAACCTTCCCCATTTTTCCGGGACAGTCCCGCTTTGGAATTCTCTGTTCTGGGCATCCCAAACATTGTCTTCAGGATGTAGAAATGTCCTGGTTTAGACTGTTTAGTCTGAGTGGTGACCTGGCTTCCTGGAGAGGCCCTCGGCCTGCCCACACTGATGGCTGACTCCCTGGCCTGGCCCCGGGTTTGAGACACCACAGAATCCTTATATCCACTCCTCTGGGGGCCGGGAGGATGGGATCGCAGATCTGGCTTCCCAGGGCAGCCTTCAAGTTTCCTGGTTAAAGTTCTGTAACAAAATAGACCTTGTTCTCAGCTACTTTGCCTTCCAGCACAGGAAGCACACATTGCAGTATTTTTTGCATGCCTTATTTTTCAGCTTCTTTGGTATTCTTCTGTCATGTACTAGACCCCCAAAACTGTATGCCACTTGGCTGACCTCCTTATTCAGATTTCCCTTCTTCTCACTCAGCACTTTGGCCAAATATGCGATGATGCTATGTCTATGAGACTTGCATTGCTTACTGCTTAACTGGTATCTAGTCTTAACAATAAACACACAGCCTGCTGATGGCTCCTGGTGCATGATATCACACTTTTTTCTGTTTGTTTGGGTACAGAAGATGTAGTTGGAGTTGGTTATTTTTTAATTCAGTGATACAAGCAGAACACAAAAGAGAATTAATTTAAAATACAGTGCATGACTGTCTCCATTTATTTACTTACATTTTTAGCCTCCAGTCTGTCGATTAGCCTAGATAATTAAAGCTCTGAACTATTAAATAAGCTGATTCCTGTAGCCAAAGGTACCTACTTTTATTCTGTCCACCTACATTTGAGTATTGTGTGGCTCTGAGCAAGTCACTTAACTAGACAATGATCCTGGGTTACCCTTAAAAAGGGACACTTTGTCCAGTGGGTTTATCTGGTTAGCAAACAGATAAAAAATAAAGTAAGCATAAGGTGGAATTTGGCAGTAATTAACAAATATATCATTAGGGTTAGTATCACAAATTTATTGAAGAGTCATTCATAAAGTTTCCTAAACATTACTTTCCAAAGGCTGAACCCCACAAAGAAAGGACATATAATAATACTAGAAAACTGAAATTCCAGTACCACAAGTAAATGTTCATACTTTGTATTTTTAAATTATATGACAAAAGAAAATGTGACACATCTATTTTCCTACATAAAAAAAGTTGTTCACCTGCAAAACTGTTTTGGAATAGAGCTTATTTCTAGATATGACAAAGGAAAACCAGTGCATAGAAAGGTTTTAAAAATAAAACTATTAAATTAAGTAACATGGATACATAACTATCATCAAAAATTTGAAAATATACAACACTGCCATTACAGCAAAATGATAAAAACGATAAAAAGAAATCATTTCTCATCATGCCAATTATTTACAATACTGACATAGAGTAGTGAGATAAAAACAAAAAACAAAAGAAGCCGAGGCAAGGACCACTGTTGTAGTATTAAATACTATAGCAGTGGTCCTTACCTCAGCTTCTTTCTTTTTTGGTTTTTATTAGTGTTGTTGTTACTGTTTTTGAGATAAAGTAGTGAGATCAAAACAGTAAGGCTCAACTAAATATTATTAAATAACTATATGGTACAAGATGCATACAAGTAATACAATGTAGATTATATATATCTATCTATATATCTATATATGCTTTCATATATATGTAGTTTTAGCTAAATGTACTTACAAGCCTTGGAAAACTTGTCAAATATCAGAAAAATACAACTTGAAGTATATAAGGGGGAAGGACTAGCTTTTAGGAAATGTCTTATCTCAAATTACACTGTGCAATGAATCTACTGAAACACATCATTCCTAACTCACATATACTATTTTAAGAATAATCCTTAATTAAGTGCACAGACTGCAGGTATATCAACAAATAGCACTGCAAAGCAATCATTTTAAACCTAACTTCACACTAGATAAAATGAAAAGCTCTGAAATTTAAATTTATGAAAGGAGTTCTGTGCTTCTTGTCTCTCCTGATACCAGCTCTGTAATATTTTGCTGGAAGCAACAACTTATCAGCAATCCTTGTTAAATTTACAGTCACACTTCAGAATCCAGTGAAACATGCTTTAGCAATATATATCTATATTTTTGTTGATTACCTCATTTCAGATAAAGAATGTGTAAATGATTTACCATAGAGTAACATAACAGAAAATTAGCTGGAAACAGTTGTGTTTCTTAAACCCCAACTAAATATAATATTTAACTTAAGTTACTTAAGGTTGTGTTCATTGCTTTCACATACAAACAACATGTAAGCAACAATGTAGCCAGAAAATGCAATATTTTTTCCTTACAGTTCAGCACCCTAGATCTGAAATAATCTTTAAATCCCCAGCAAATGTTATTTTCTGAAGAAAATAATCAATGGACTTCAAAGCAATTTGATGCATAAGTCGGTGAGCTGCAGAGAGGCATTTCTCCTTAATAAAACTGGAATAGCACAGAACTAATATAGGAAAGTTTTAATCATATTAGCTAAATTGCATAATTTATAATTCTGATGTATTTATGTAAAGGTGTATTACTGCAGATGAATTAAGGTAAGGAAAGCACAATAATTTTAATGCCTAATTTCATCTCTCAACTCCCCACAATTGTTCACTAATTTCCCTTTCACATGCATATGCTGTGTAAAGAAGTGTCAAATACAAACATAAAATAAATGAATAAAATTCAGCTACTGGTGTACCCCTCATCAAAACATATTCAATGTGCCTTTAACTGCAATCAATGTGCCATCTAATTCTCGAGTTTACCAGGATATTAATGCATTTGTTTGTAAATGGGTTGAGTAGAATGGTCTAAAATCAGATATTTTTTGTCCATGCCCTGGACTCAATGTATATGTACAAGTGTACTGCATTGAATGTTCCAGGCAAATTTTAGTTTCATTAAATTCATATTATAGTTTAATATTTACATAACAATAGTGACACTGGAGATATTAAAGTTCTTGTGTTAGTTATATTGTCACAATTCCATTTTTGAACAGAAGGTTTACTTCTTTATAAAACCTGAAATTTTCACTCTGAAGTCTATACTGCCCTAATGACAGAAGAAGCATGTTTTGTTTACCCCAACGAGAGAGAGAACGGTGATAAGAGTCTAAGACAATGGCACTATAGGTACATATACATGCAGCCAGTATGAAAATATCCATATAGGAACATGGATATCCACATGCGTACTGAAATTTCTGGTTAGGTAGTCAGCCAATCACTTTATTATTGTTATTCTTAGCAAATCAGGTCAACAGTATAAGAAACAGCAGCACTAAATGAGACACTATACCTTGAAGAGGGGGAACATCTCCCTATCCATCAGTGCAGTGACCTCAGAGTTCATTATGTTATGAAAGAGGTACACGGGGTGCAGCTACCTGCTCTGGGGTTGGATGTGCTTTATCACATGCCTATCTGAATGTCATTTGGTACATTCCAATTCAGGCACATCACAACCTGACTTTATGAATTTCATGCAAGTGACCATTATCTGGTCAGATGTGACTTTATACTAGCAATTTTCCAAAAAAGTACTTAAGGCAATACATGATCAATTGTTTGCAGAGGATTTGATCTGAAATGTTTTCATTATTGTATATTTGGGCCTGAGCATTACTTAGCAACAATTCAACCTTTCTTGAGATTTTTCTTATCAAATGCACACTGACAGTGCTTTCTTATTACAGTAAATGATTTATTCATTTAGTTTCTTTGTTCACGATAACTGAGTGGGTTGATAAAAATGACCCTTTATAATCACAACTTAAGTCAAAAGAGGTGACTAATTAAAAATATACATAAACACAAGCTAAAAAACAATGACCCTACTATAGAAACTCACAGGCATACTGGAGCAGACTTGACTTTTGTTCTGTAAACTGTAGAATGGTGCAATTACTACTTGCATAAAATTGGCAAAAATATAGCATGTAACAGGCTCAAGGAAGAATAAATATGAAATGCAGCTCCATGCTACTTGGACACTGAGTCAGGAATGCTGAATTCCCATTTCTGCTTGGGGTTTGTCCCAACACCCCTTTAACTTTAGCCCTATATTTTTATTTTTTATTTTTATTTTACATTTGTTGACCGGGCTAGTCCAGCTGGATATATGTCCATTTTCAGTGGAGGCCCGGGGAGAAAAGCTCCAACGTAATTTACAAATAATTCACAGTAACGGTCAATACAAGGTAAAAATTATTAATACATTGAGACAGAACATAAAATCCTTGCAGAGAGGCAAAGTCAAAACAAAGTTTTAACAGACATTTGCTATACAGATTCTAAATATAAGTATCTAATATGGAAAAAGTAGAAAAAAAGTAATAATAAAATTTTTTTTTTTTACATATCTCTCTAGTATGTTATGTGAGGAGGAATTCAGGAGGGAAGGATACAAGAAAGGTTAGTCTGGGTTGTTACAGGAACAAAGCTAGTGCTTGTTAAGATGTGTTTTTAGCTGTTTTTTAAAGAGTGGAAGACTAGACAAAGATGAGATATCAGGTGGTAGTTTGTTCCACATTTGTCCAACAGAGTTAGAAAAGAGGCTGTCACCTGCAGAGTTATTGGGTATGGTAATATTAACCAGTAGTTTGTTTGCAGAGCGTAGCTGTTTCAAGTTATTATAAGGTGTAATGAGGTTAGAGAGAATAGGTGTTTTAGAAGGCTGATAAAGAATTTTGTGAGCAGTTAAGAGCTGTTGATAAGTCAGCCTGTTAGGAAGTTCAAGCCAGCCTAGTTGTTTTAGGTTATGACAGTGATGGGTTCTGAAGAGGGATCCTGTGGCAAATCGAGCAATATTGTGGTAGGGTGTGCTAAGTTTCTTGAGGTTATATTTAGAGAGATTGGTATAAATAGTGGAAGCATATAGAAGGGTAGAGATAAGGTGAGAACTAGCTAAGGTGGTCCGAGCTTCAGGAGTAAGGAAAGATTTTATTCTATAGAGGGAACCAATCTTTTTGTTTATTACTTTTATTATGTTGTTTATATGAGAATCAAAATTGAGATTGTTGTCAATAGTTATTCCTAGTAGTTTTGTAGTAGCATCAGGAGAAATCAGAGTGTTATCAGAGGAAGTAATAGAGAAGTTAAGAAAGCTTGATTTGTGTGTAGGTGAGAACAATAGCAACTTTGTTTTCTTGGGGTTGAGGAGAAGGCAACGGTCAGAGAACCAGTGTTCAACAGTGGAAAAAGCTTTTTGGGTAAGTGACAGTAGTTCAGTCTGAGAGGAAACAGTGCAGATTATAGTGGAATTGTCTGCATATTGTATGCAAGTAGTGTTTGGAATAGCTGACTGGAGGTCATTAATAAATATAGAAAATAGGAGTGGGCCAAGTATAGACCCTTGAGATACTCCTAAAGAGATGGGAAGGAGAGTCGATAGTGAGTTTTTCCAAAGTACTGCCTGCTGACGATTTTCTAGGTAAGATGTAAACCAGGATAAGGAAGAAGGATGAATTGAGAGAGATTGTAGTATATGCAGAAGGAGTTTGTGATTTACCATGTCGAAAGCTTTTGAAAGATCTATGAAGATGGAAGATGATAGGTTAGTGTTGTTACGGTTGTGATTGATAGTGTTGGTAAAGGAGAGTAATGCAGTAGTGGTACTGTGAGAAGGTCTAAAACCATGTTAACTGTTAGCAAGTAGGTTGTTATGGAGAAGGTGGTTAAGGAGTTGTTTATGGATGCACTTTTCCATGATTTTGGCTATAGGTGATAGCAATGCTATGGGACGAAAATTAGAGAAGTCATTAGAATTGCCCCCTTTGTGTAGTGGGATGATGTGAGATATTTTCCAAATGGAAGGGAAAATTCCCTCCTTTATAGATCTATTTATCAGGATTGAGATGGGGTAGGCAATAGCTTTAGCTGCTATCTGCAGAAATTCTGCAGGAAGTTTGTCTGCAGAGGGTGTGGTGGGTCTAAGTTTCTGGAGTAGGGATAAGATAAATGAGGTAGTTACAGGTTGAAGGGAAAGGGGAAGAAAAGTATGTGGAGTAGGAGAGGGTAATTTAGAGATGTCAGGAGGTAAGTGATTTGCTAGAGTTTGGATAGTATTGGTGAAGAAAGAGTTGAAGTCATTAGCTATTTGTTTAGGATTGTTTGGATTAGAGTCCTGGGGATTTGGAGTATGTGACTGACCTGGGGATAGAAGATTATTAATACTAGCCCAGAATTTTTTGGGTTCTTTTTTTGTGGTTTGTTGTAGTTAAAAATAATAGTTCTTTTTGTCTGCCAGGATGGCTTTTTTTGTACTATTTCTAAGCTCTCTGAAGTTGTGGTGGTCAGTTAGATTCTTAGTGGAGCGCCATTTATCCCATGATTTGTTTCTGAGAATAATTTTCTGCTTAGTATTGTTGGATAGCCAGGGTGCTGTTTTAGCTTTGGTTCTAATAGTTCGGCTTGGGGCATGGTTATCTAGTATGGATAGGAATGTAGAATTAAAGTATTCAACAGCATCATTCAGTGGAAGAAGTTTTAGTTGGGACCAATTACATTGTCTTAGTTCAGCAAGAAACTGATCAGAATTTAATTTTTTTTTAGATCTTAGTGTTTTGTAGGTGGTGGGTAAGGCTAGGTTTGATTTGTGCCTAATGATGTAAGTTAGTGAGTGGTCACTTAGGTCATCTGGAAGGGTGCCTAATTGATAGGTTTGTTGTGGAGTATTAGTAAGAATCCAGTCTAGAATGGTTTCCTTATTGTTGGTTTTATTGGTTCTTGTAGGACTACTAATGAGTTGTTTAAATCCATATAGGTTTATATGGGAGGTGGGGTTAGTACTGTTACAGGAGAACCAATTGATGTTAAAATCTCCTAAGACTATTGTTTCTTGAGGGAGGTTGGTAGAGAGTGAATTGAGGATATGTTCAAGTGTGTTAATATTGTTCCCAGGAGGGAGATATGCACATATGATATTTATGGCCTTAGTATTATTGACTTGGAATTTGGAGCTAATTATTTCAGCATTATTATCAAGGTTAAGAGTCAGATTTAAAGTACTAATTTGGAGTTGGGTTTTGTAGAGAATAGCTACGCCTCCACCTTTTTTGGTAGTGCGATCATGTCTAATGATATTATATCCAGGTGGGCTAATTTCATTGTCTTTGATTGATGGCTTTAGCCATGTTTCAGTTAAGCACAACATATCAAATTGATGGGTTTCAAGGAGGGCATGGATTTGACTAATTTTGTTACAAATACTTCGTATATTGAGATGGGCAATGGAGAGAGAGTTGTTGGGTTTGGAAAGTGAGAGAGATGTAGTTTTATCTAGTACTATGGGTGTTTTTGTTTTATTAAGTTGTGGGCCTGGATTAGGATGGATATCTCCATCTAACAAAAGGTTAAGAAAATTAAGGTATTTTGACTGATGGAGTAAGTAGAAGATGTCCGATATTTTCCTGGGTTTAGGTTTACTTAACTTGAAGTGAGTTATTCTATGGTATTTGGCATGTAGATAATTGGGTTGTGTGTTAAGGTTGAAGAGAGAAGGAGAGAGAGGTGATATATAAGTACTGGTGTGCTTAGAGGGGGATGAAGAAGAAGAGTTCAATGGGTATTCATATGAGGTTAGGATGTAAGTAATTATAAGAGAAGATATAAGTGTTAAGCTGAAGAGCTGTTTGAGGTGTGGTGAAGTGATTGGTATAGCCATTATTGTGTGAATAGAGGATGGGAAAGAGTGGGATATAGTTCGAGGTATATTGCAGGCAGTAGTAGAAGAGAGTGGATAGGGGAGGAGGTGCAGATAATTAGTGGGTGTGGTGTTCAAAGGAGAGATTTGGGTTGGTTAGTGATGTAAAGCGTTTGATTGGGAGGGATAGTATGGGGTGTGCCTGCAAGCAGTATAAAGGTAGGACCCCTGGGGGCGGGTGGGAATTGGGGGCAGGGAGGGGAGCGGAGTGAGCCCGCAGGGCAAACGGAGCGGGTAGAGCTAAGAGTGAGAGCTGTCAAGGAAGACAATGTATAAAGCAGGAAACATAAGCAAGTATGTCAAAGGGTAAGTATGTAGAAGTATGGAATGAGGCTAGAGCGAGAAAAGTAGGGAAGTAAAGAGTTCAAGTGTGGAAAAGGTACCCTGGGATTTGGGTGGAAGGGCGATAGAATAGTTCAGTGAAAGTAAAAACCATAGAAGCAGGTTGGGGCAGTTAGGTAATGAAGTTGGTGGGCAGTTAGAATGCAGAAGGCTAAAGATAGAGCGCCACCTAGTGGATGGTCGCTATGCTGCAGGTAAGTGTTCACTTACAGGAACAGATTGAGAGGAGTTTGATTAAGGAAGTATCACAGAGAGAAAAGGCTGGATAAAGGATTAGCTACAGAGAGCAGGAAGGGAAAAATTAGTGGCAAGTTGGCTGCTGGCTATTCTGGGTGGGAAGCTGGCCTAGTGAGACAGAACCATTAAATCTGCATAGTGGTGTAAGGTACAGGTAGTTGGATATAAATGTACTTTATCAGTCTTAGAAGGGTTGTTTTCACTGTAACCTTTAGGTGGAATCCAGGATCAGTCAAGTTTCCAATGCTTCCAGGAGGAATTATGCAGACAAAGTATATCATTTTTTATAGCTAAGATCACTCTTTCTCAGCACAATGCCTTTATCCAAGCTATGGACCACTGAATTCTCATTTACAAAGAACTATTTCATTAAATAAATATATTAAAAGTATCCACAGAGTAAGCTGAATAAAACTCTGCAAGAAACAGAACCTGTAGACATTTCTTGGTTCATTCTGTTCCACAGTCACTGCAGTTGCTAAGTTTTTCTTCCATACATTACTTTAGATAAAGTGACATTTAAAAAGACCTAACCAGAAATATTATTACCAAAGAAGTACAAATGCCTTTTATTCAGCACAGAGAAGCATAAAGTAAAACACTCCTAAATGGACTGCGACTTTGATCAGTTACTCATAATGAATCTCTCTGTTACCTTTCATATGTTAGGCCACAATCCTTATAAAGTTAAGCCTTCAGTTGCATTGTATATATAAATAGACCCTCTCCTTACTAAGATTTTAATGATAATTACAAGTCTAATCTAAGTAGCTACTTAGCTGCAGAAGTTAAATCTTGAAAAATTAAAACTGATGCAGCATGATGACACCTGCAGTCTTTTATCCATTGCTTCTTATCCATTCTAGTGCAAAGTGGGGTGCCCCTACTACCAGCTGAACGTATCCTGTCAAGCTGAAGAATCTACTCTTTCCTTGTAGCATTAAAATAGTTAATGTTTCCTTTCACTTAGGGGAAGAGGTGTGGTGTAATTTTCTTGTACATCTGCTTGACATGTAGCTAAACCTATTGCATACTAATAACTTCTAAATTTGCATAAGTTCCTGTAAAATGGTAGATATTGTTGGTTATTATCACAAGACATATTAAACTAAATTAATTTGAAGAACACTTATGCATTAACTCTGATGCATAGCATGCATAGTGATATTTATTACTTTTGTTTGGTTTTGTTAGCTATCAAACTACAATTGGGCAAAGACTATTCTCCAGCAATAACGCCGTATCAAAATACATAACACAAACATATAGCAGGCAAACAAGTTGGCATATTCAATAGATATACTTAAGAAGGCAGTAAATAGCAAAATGTAATTAATATCAAAACAAAACCAAAAAATTTACACTGTGGAGTATCTGCAACTTACTGAAGCTTCCGAGTGTTTTGACAAACAGAAATATAAGACACTGAGGCAATCGGAAGATTAATTTAGGAGAAGAAAATCAAAGGCAGTAAGTTAAGATGGCTTCCCTACAAATGCCTAAGGTAAAATGGCTTCAGCATCAGTAACATGAAGCAAAAACAAGAAGAAAAGTATAATGCTGAATACTGTTTCCACAGGAAATCATTGCCGGTGCTGTTTCTGTGTGTGTGCCAACAGTGATTTACTTGTTTTCTGAGGTTTCTCCCTTCTTGTTTTGGTGCACTGAGAATTTGATAAACATAAGTTTGGGGGTGATGGGGCATGCACCTCCACTCCTCTGCAGGACTCATCTGTCATGTGGCCAGTGGAAAAAGGAAGATGATGGATGCATAGGGCTATGTGAAAGGTTTTCCAAGTGGTAGTGTAATGAATAACAACAACACACACATGTACACATACACGCACACACACACACACACACACACACACACACACACACACACACACACACACACACACACACACACACACACACACACACACACACACGCACACACACAGGCGCACACACATGTACACATACACGCGCACACCCACACACACACACACACACACACACACACACACACACACACACACACACACACACCAGTAAACTGGCCCCGATTTGAACATTATACCTGTGTGGGTGTAGAATACAAATGCCATGTAACATCACAGAGGAAACACTAGATATATCTGACAGTAACACTGTCATGTTGCACTTTATTGAGTATGATAGCATCATTGTATGCTGAGGAGAACATGTTGGGAGGAGTGTAGAACATGGATGTGGAGTCACATCCATGTATAAAATTGTCTCAAAAATGATAGGTGTATGTACAGACACACAAGTCGCTTACTGTCAGAGTACAACCCCTATATGTTCATAAGCTCATAGGTAGGTACTAGACTATTAACCCTGGAGCCTATATAAGCCTAGCCAAAAAGGTTCTCTGGCTTTCGCCACCCAAAACAATTATTTTCCTGTGCCCCTGCCAAGCAGTGAAATAGAAGTGATCCCAGGGTGAATTTTCTATTTCCCATCCAGTCATCAAGATTTCATTTAAAGAGGGCCAATAAGGAGCTTTGCTTAACATGAATGAGTAGTTTGTTCCAGAGTATGGGAAGTCTCTGGGACAGGAATCTGTCCCTCTGGCATGTTCTGTTTATTGTGGTGACAAGGTTTGGGTACCTAGAGCGTGTGGTTTGGAGAGATTGGAATTTCTTTAAGTGTAGCATGTCCAACAGCTCTGGGTTTGACATAGCTTTGTATGTTAGGCAGAGATCGCTTCTGAGTAGGCGATATGTGACAGAGTAGAGCTGGAGTTTTTTGAGACTGTCTGTGTATGGCATCTGTTTGAGGCTGGTAATCCTCTTAGTGAGGTATTTCTGTGGCCTTTCCAATTGTTGTAGGTGTCTTGTGAGATACATGCCAAATGGGGCATTGTACTCTATAATGGGTCTGATGAGGGATGAGTAGAAAGGAACAATGACCTCCTTTTTTCTAGAGAAGAACCCTTTTGTGATGAGGTGTGCCACATACAAGGATTTCCTGACTACTGTGGCGATGTTGTTATCAAAGGAGAGACTACTGTCCACCTGTGTCCCAAGGTCTGTTATCACACTTTCAGTGTTTAGTGAGCTACCGCCTATGTGGTAGTTCATGGGTACCGAGCTTTTCCCAAAGGGGATGACAATGCACTTCTTGGCATCGAGTTTGAGGCCATGACTTTGACACCAAGTATCTATCTCTGGGAGACCATTTTGAAGAATGTCTACATCATTAGGTGATTCTATTATGGCTCCTGGTTTGCAGTCATCTGCGAACTTTGTTAGCCAAAGACCTTCTATGTTGGACTGCACTTCAGAGAAGTAGATGCTGAACAGGAGAGGACCCAGGACTGAACCCTGTGGTACTCCACTCGTCACTGGTCTGAAGTCGGACTTGGAGTCGGCTACTTTTACTGTGTGGATTCTGTCAGTGAGCCAGTTAGCCACCCATCTTGTAACACAGGGATCTATGCCCAGTTTAGTGAGTTTATCTATAATTTCAGAGTGGGGGATGGTATTGAAAGCCTTGGCGAGGTTAAGATAGGCTGTTTGCAGTAACTTGCCCTCGTCTACGGCTCTAGTGACTGCTTCAAATAAGTCTATCTGGTTTAGTAGATGTGATCTAGCTTTTACAAACCCAAACTGAGTGGGGTCCAGGGTTTGAAGGTTACCTATGTCTTTGTTTATAAGCTCCAAGATGATGCGTTCCATGGCCTTGCAGACCAGGCTCATCAGGCTGATGGGGAGCTAGTTTCTGGGGTCCGTGATGGCACCACCTTTGTGGAAATTGGATAACCATTGCTGTGCGCCATTCAGTAGGTACATAGCCTGAAGTGAGGCTATGATTGAACATGGTACTTAGGTGGGGTGCCAGTTCATTCAGTAGTTTGTGTAGTATGCAGCCTGGGATGTTGTCTGGTCCCATGGATGCTGTGTTCTTGGCTTTGGAGAGTGTGGTGATTACAGGGGCTTTGCACTCTTCCGGTATTAAGATAAGCCCTTTGAAGGGTGAGTGGGGGGTAAAGTTAGCACTGAATCTATCTGCCAGGATGTTGGTAATATCAGTTGGTACTGTATATTTAGTGCCATTGTGCTGTAGCTCAGAGCAGGTCTGAGTGTTGCCATTGAGATTCTTGACATAGCTGTAGAATGCTTTGTGGTTGTCTTTGGAATCAGTGGTGATTTTATTTTCATAACTGGCTTTGGAGGATTTTATGAGGGATCTCAGCTTCTTGCTGAGGCTGACCATGGAGGTTCCTCCAATCTTGGGATTTTACCCTTTTTTGCAACAGCTTCTTCCTTCTGTTGTAGAGTTTGTTTATGTTAGGGGACCACCAGATTGGCTTCCTTTTTTGGA
Organism: Protopterus annectens; assembly: GCF_019279795.1. NCBI lineage: Eukaryota > Metazoa > Chordata > Ceratodontiformes > Protopteridae > Protopterus > Protopterus annectens. The sequence continues at coordinate 1,243,952,211 of NC_056746.1, forward strand.
GGATAGCGTCTTGGTTCTGTTGGGGATGGCACGATCCATGCACTCGTGTATGTGCTTATACAGTGCATTTGTGTAAGATTCAGCAGTCGTACCTCTATTTTCTGTCTGCATGGGTGTTGTGAAGTTTGTCACTTCTGTATTAAGAAGCATGAAGTTGGCTTTGGAGTAGTTTTTGATGGTGGTTTCCTTAATGGGGGGTGGGGGTGGGATATGAATGTCTAGGGTGATTAGCTTGTGGTCGGATCTGACCAGCAAGGAGTTGACCCCTGGGGTGGAACACCGGTTACCCATATTGGTAATGACCAGGTCTAGGATAATGCTGCCCCTGGTAGGGGTGTAGACAAGCTGATCCAAGGCATTGGAATTTATGAATTCCAGAAAACGTTGAGCGAATGAGTTGGTACATAAGTAGATTTCCCAGTTGATGGTGGGGTAGTTGAAATCACCCATAATTAAGGTATTGGGTTACACCTTAATATTTTCCAGTATCTTAAGAAATGAAGAGTGGGGCATGGTGTGGGATCAGTAACAAGCTACAACCTGGATTGCACTCTTGCCCAGTGCTAGTTGCACTTGGATAATTTTGGATGCATTATGTTGAGCAACTAGCCTGGAGGTGTGGATATCCTTAATGAGTACAGACACGCCTCCACTTTTAGTGTTTCGGTCCAGGTTAGGTGGCCGAAAGGTGTGGTATGAATTATAGCCTGGTAATGCAGGGGTGCTCTCTGGAGCCTTGATCCAGTTCTCTGTCACTGCACAAATATTGATGTTCTCCATTTTAAGGAGTGCCTCGAGTAAGTGCATTTTGAGGTTTAGACTTCTAGCATTGAGCAGCATTACCCTCAGAGTTTGCTTGCTTGTAACCTGTTATGGTGGTGAATTTAGCATTTGAACCTTGCCTAAAAAAGGCACTATAGGGGTGGCAAAAGCCTTAGCCAGTATCCGGAATCATAGGGACAAGAGGTGCAGGCCATCTCTGCCAAAGCATCATGGTCTGCCGACCATGTCGTCCCAGGCAGGCAGATACTGGATTCCCTTATAATGACACCAGAAGCTTAGCCAATTGTTGACGTCAGTCATTTTGTCCTTGTACTGTGGTATCATTCTGGGTGATGGCAGGATGCTACTCAGGGCTAGGGTCATACCTGCCTGGGCTACAAGATCTGACAGCTCCTCCATGTCTCTTTTCATGTAGTCCAGGGAGGTATTTCTCAGGTCATTCACACCAACATGGACAATGACAGAGTTGTATTTGTACTTGTTGTGGAGTGACCTGAGTGCATGCATTATGTGGTGGAGCCTGGCACCCGAAAGGCAGCTAACAGTAACTTTTTTCTTGTTTAGCCTGGTGAGTGGGACATCAGTGTGCCTGACTATAGAGTCACCTATGACTAGTGTGTTGGGTACATTGTTTTGCCTTATGGATTGAGGTTGAGTGGCACACTGATTTTGTGGGCTATATGTCATTTGGGTAGTATTGGAGGGTGGTGGTTGTCTGCGTTTCAGCTTGGGAGGTCTCTGTTGCTTGGGCATATTTTTATTTTGAGCCTCTGTGAATGTGGGGGTGTGCTTTGTGTTTCTATGTGTGGGTTTTGGTAGTGTGGGTTTTGAAGGACTATGAGTTGAGTGTGGTGTGGTGCAGGTCTTAATTCAAAAAAGCAAGAGCTAGCAAAACAGTGACAATAAGATTTATTGTAAATACAATAAGGAGAACAAACAGACCGGTTTCGGCTAAATAGTTATTAAGCCTTCATCAGTGTATCAATGCTTCATAACAAACATTCCCCTTTAAATAGTAGTTGGTCCACCTGGAGGTTGATTAAGGAAATTACACTTAACATAAAAGTATTCAAAATATTCATTGAGTCCTGGAGGGAATAATGCCCCTAGTTTAACAATCCATTTTTGCTGTTTGTTATTGACTAGTTGATGTCAGCCTGATTTATTATTATTGTTGCCCTGTATTTTATCTATAATGGTAAAATGAAAATTGGCATTAGGGTGTTTCTCCGTGTGATTATTTAGTGCATTGCTGATTCTCTTGGTCCTAATATCGCTTAAATGCTCCGAAATTCTGAACTTAAATGGTCTTGAGGTTTGGCCAACATAAAAGGCAGAGCAGCTGCATGTGGCCATATAAATGAACTATTCTGATTGGCAATTGGCAAAAAAAGTAATATTGAATATTTTGCCACTGTTCCTACTGGAAAACTCCTTAGTTTTGAAAATACTTTTACAGAGTGTATAGTGGCCACATGGAAAACAGCCTTGTAGAGACCTGCCCTCTATGGTTGTTTATATGGAATGCATGTCTGAGGTGCGTATATGTTTATAATGACTCATATGTGAGCCCAAATTTTTCCTTTACTGAAAGAAAAGTGACATGTCTCATCTACAGTGTCCCTCAGCAGGGTATCGGCTAGGAGAATATTCCACTGTCTACGTACAGTGCTAGTAAGGACATTTGTATTCCTCCCATATGTTGTATTAATTAACTCCAGTAACAAGCACAAAGCAAGTCCAAATAACAGGATAGCTGGATTCAAATACAGTTAGTTTCCTTTATTTTCACAATAAAAACGGAGATGGAAGAACTAAGGTTTAGCGCTTTCATCTAGGTAACTAGACTTCTTCAGAACATAATACATAGAATCACTCACAGTTAAATACGTAAAAAGACCGCCTTTTACATCAATTATTCAATTTTGTATGACATTCATTACAAAATTTAAAGGAAAAGGAGGTTTTTGTAAAATATAACAATTATATGTCTCAATTACTAAAAACACATAGCTAAAATACTTAAAAGCTAAAGACTGGGAAACCTGCAGTCATTTTAATACAGTTTAAATAGACTATATCTATTCATCACCAAGGACTGAGATGTTACTTGTAAAATATAAATTCAATCGATTATTACATCAGGCATATAACTATAACCATAGTGTTCTGTATATCCTTTTAAAAAAAGTATAATATACATACATTGTTATATATATATATATATATATATATATATACCAAACTGTAATGCTACAAAGGCAGTAAAGTATTGTTCCTGGGTCTTCTATGAAGCCATTTCTTATATTATCTGAAGCTGTCATTCTAAGACAACTGTATTAACCTGATGGCATGTAGCCTTATATTAATCAAAAGATCTACAATAATCACAACATATGGAGATTAAACAATCATAATAATACTAATAGGAATACTAAATAATCCAGCTATCCTGTTATTTGGACTTGCTTTGTGCTTGTTACTGGAGTTACATTGTCGTTACACAGGATAATTCTTTGGTTACATGTTGTAATAAGTCTTATGGGTGAGTTCTGCTTAGCGAATTTGTCCTTATATTATAATAATGCAGACCTGTCATGTTCAGATGCCCCATGTTTGGCTCGATATATATCCCCTGTTTTGTAGCCTCTCTGCTTGAATCTCTCAACAAGATCTTTCTCATATGTGTGATGGGTATTAGCATCTGAACATATCCTTTTAATTCTTAGAAACTGTGACTTTGGAATGTTTCTGCATATGTAAAATGGATGAAAGCTGGTGGCATGGAGTAAGGAGTTGAATTGGGGATGTTTTCTATAAACTTCAGTAGAAAGAGTATCGTCAGTATTCCGTGTTACCATTACATCAAGTAATGTAATGCTATTGATATCAAAGGAGACCGTAAACTCAATCCCCCACTTGTTGTGATTGAGGTATTCAACAAATTCCTGAAGGTAAATACTATCAGATCTCCATACCAACCAGCAATCATCCAAGTATCTCCTCCATATGTCGATCTCTTCTAAATAGATGTTATGGGCCTGATCATAAATAGGTTGTTCTTCAATATAAGCCATGAAGAGATTGGCATATATGGGGGCAAAGGAGGCTTCCATGGCAGTACTGTTCAACTGTAAATAACGATTCCTGAAAGTAAAACACATTCTTGGTCAAAATATGTTCTGTTAAGCAAACCAGGAATGTATTAAAACCCGGTGGGTATAATTCGGTCTTTGATAGCCAATACTCAAGACCCTCCAGCCCGCCCAGTGAGGGATAACTAGTGTACAATGCAGAAACATCCAAAGTGCACATAAGCCACCCAGCCTCCAACTGCATATCTGAAATGATCCTCAGAAATTCCGTGGTATCTTGTATTCTGGCTCTTAACATTTGTAAGTAAGGGCTTGAGGTATAGTGTCAAGAATTTGGAAAGGGGTTCCGTAATGGAGCCTCTGCCAGAAACAATTGGTCTCCCTGGTGGCTTTTGCATATTTTTGTGAATTTTGGGTAAAAAAATAGATATATTGACTAAAGGGATCCCTAACTGTTAGATGGTGTAATATATCATCTGTAATAATGCTCTCTTCCCTATCAAGATGAAGAAAACCATCGATCTGTTTCTTAAAACCATTGGTAGGATCACATACCATATGTGTATAGTACTGTTTATTCAAAAGTTGTCGCATGGCTTCCTCTTTGTATTGTGTCATGTCTTGTATCACAATGGAACCACCTTTGTCTGCTGGCAAAATTACTATATCTTGATTCTTACCCAATTCCTGCACCATGTCCATCTCATGCTTGGCTAGATTATTAGATTTTATCTGATGTTCCACAGAATTAAAGTGTAGATCTTTGAGGATTGAATTTTGGAACATGAGAACAGTGGGATGCATGGGTGGATTGAAGCCAGACTTGTGATATTTAAATCCAGACTGTGGTTGTGAGTCAAATGCTGTATGGAAAAAGAGTTTCAAGTTAAGACATCTACAAAAGGATGATACATCCTGTGCAAAGGTATCTTCAGGCACAAAGAACCCAGGTATGAAATTCAGTCCTTTATTTAGTAGTTTGACATGAGAGAGTGAAAGATCAACAGAGGAAATATTTATTACATTATTTAATGCTACTTCTTTACCATTAACCTGAGTAATTGTTTCATACTTTCTGGCCCTGTGTTTCCTAACCCCCCCCCCCACTTTGATTCGACCCTAAAGGGGCAGTCATGTTACTTTTTTTGGCTGTAGGTGAGTCTGTGACATTCTGTGCATAGGACTCCAAACCAGAGGAAGATTCTTCCCCTGATCCCTCACCACTAGAGGCCGTAGATTTTTTTAAGTATTGATCGTGGCCTCTTTCTTTTGTTGACTTTCCTGTTGGAGGGTTCAAATCTGACATGTTTGCTGTTTGCATATGGGTGACCTGACTCATAATCTGAGACATCCCTATGGAACTTTCTGGTCTTTTTCTCCTTTAATTGCTGCTCCAACAATAAAAGGTCCTGGCTCAATTTCCTCAGACATTGATTATATCCTTAATCATTGTCAAACTGGGTGATGTCATTACACATGGTTGTAATCTCTGAAATATTCTTATCTATGGTTCTGTCATAGTATGAAGCTAATGTCCTGACGAGATCCATTGATGCCTTATGTTGTACTTCTGCCCATTGTTGTAAAAGGGTGGGGTCAGCCTCTGGGACTAATGGTAGAATTCACACCCTCAAGCCCCTGAGGGAAATGTCCTTGGTGATATATTCCTTGAATAACTTGGCATGCCAAATATTGGTTTGTAGTGCCCTCATACTCTTGTTGAGTTTGTGAAATTCTATTTCACAAGTGTTGGAGTGTATAGTCCCATTGGAGGTATTCAGTGTATTATTTAAACCAAAAATGGCTAGGTCGTCCCTGTGTGAGTGAAGCCCTTTGAGTAAATTGGATAAATCCATTGTTGGTCAATATGTCTAAATTATATTTGTTTGTTTGCGACTTTCGGCTTTTCCCAGTTAGGGGTCGCCACAGCGGAACTCCAGTCCGCTAATGATTGGCAGTAGATTTTTACGTGCTGGCTTGCCGGGCCTAACGCACAACCTTCAACGAAGGTACGTCCATTCACGCATGTCGCCACAAAGAAGACGCTCTAACTGAGAATCGAATGGGCAACGTCTAACTGTGAGGTGACAACGCTACCGCAGCACCACCACCGCAGTAGGTCTAAATTATATTTGTAATATGAAATATTGTTGGTATAAAATATTGCCCTTGATCAGCTAAATAGCAATCCAATTGATAATAAAGTATATTATTATGGGCAATCAGGAACATGGTATATAGTGTTTCTCACAAAAATGGCATTATTAGCAGTGTTGAGCACCCAAAGATTTTGTGTGTGTGTGTGTATATATATATATATATATATATATATATATATATATATATATATATATACATATATATATATATATATATATATGTATGGGTTCCCTATGTTAGACCAACAGCTCGGAAGGTCGACACTCAAACACCGATGCCAGAACAATGACGAAGCAGATGACCGACAAGTCATAATCCCGACAGCGAAAATACCAACAGGGGTATCTTGTGAGCATGACCCAGTAAGTGTGCGATACTGAGGGACTTAGGGTTATGGTGCCGGTAAGGTTAGTGTGCGATAGTGAGGGACTAAGGCTTAGGGTACAGGTAAGGTGAGTGTGTGATAGTGAGGGACTTAGGGTTAGGGTGCGAGTAAGGTGAGTGTGCGATAGTTATGGACTTTAGGGTTAGGGAGTGGGTAAGGTGAGTGTGCGATAGTTATGGACCTTAGGGTTATGGTTTGGGTTAAGGTTAGTGCATAGATGGTTTTGTGTAAGGTGTAGTGTAGGTTTTTAGGTTGTTGGTGTGCTTGTGTTGTGTGTGTGTTGTGTGTAACAGTGAACTTTTTGTTTTGTTAAGTGTTGGGATTGGGGTGTGTCGGGCATGTGAACTTTCATATTTTTGAGGTTTCATTCTTCTGGCATCGGTGTTTTGAGTGTCGATCTTCCAAGCTGTCAGTGTAACGTAGGGAACCCATATATATATATATATATATATATATATATATATATATTCTAATTCTAAAATATGGGAGCAATGGTAACCCCTGCTAAAGCCCAACAGATATTGATATATCCAGTTGTCTACAATAAGAACTAAATATAGATCAAAAATCCAAATAAAATGTAGTGGCTCCTGCAGTAATTATAATTATTCTACCTATAATTCAAAAGAGCATTCTTAGGAGTGTTAAGCACCCAGAATTGTATATAAATACTCAAAAATGTGGAAGCAATATTAACCCCTGCTAAAGCCCAATGAATATCAATAGTAAGACCTGAATATAAGGCAACAGCCAGAGTGGACTATAATAGCCCCTGCATATATTGTTCTTATTTCACCTACAATCAAGCAGTGCTATGTCCACCTCCTGGAATTATTTAGTATTACTGTAGATAGTAAAGGATGAAAATCGACAGGTTATGCTGAGCCCTAAGTAGAAGCCAATCTAAATGTAGTATAAAAAACAGTATAAAAGCTACACTAGGGCAATAATTATTCCAACAATTATAAATGACTATTGTGAAAAAAGGTTCAAAAATTTACCAACAAAGGTATCAACCAAGTTCACCAAAGGGGTAGAAATATAAGTAATATATGCTGATTGAGTACTTGGAACTAAATCCACCTTAGGTATTTAAGCGCCAAATGTGTGGAATAAAATCCTTGTAATGTATGCAAGAATAATGTCCCAAATGACCTGTATAGTTATATATTACCCAGAGGGACTTAGGGCTTATACCCTATTATAATATTGCTCTGATGTTATGGATAAAAATACCCAATATGAGTGTCCTAAACAATATACCAACGTAAACAGACAAAAGTGTTATGTGGTTAGTAAAGCCTGCTGCTGTACAAAACCTAACATACAGAATAACTAAGGTACAATCGGTATGGTATATATATCCCTACACTCACCAAAAGCTTATTAAACATGAACCATATATAATAGGAAAACCATCCATGAAAAATGGAATCTAAAAATGTATATTCCGGCTTTAAGATAACAGTCCGTATATTCCACCTCAGAACAGGTCAATAATGCACATAAATTGTTCACATAATTAGTTGTTTTTTGAAAAAAATCACTAGTGGATTAACTCTATGAAAAATATAATTATACTAGCTAACAATGTCTAAATGACTATTAGACTGGCCCACTAAGGTTCAATTAAACAGTACTCATTACCCATTAGCTCTGAAACTGTGTTATCTAACTGACAGTCATATTGGCAAACATGGCATTCGAAATGTCATACTAAAATGTTATCTAATGCAATACAAAAAAGAATGTCCAAATTTAAACAATGTATTAAACATATATTGCCACAAAAATAGTATATTCAAAAGAGATGGTCAAAAATGTCCAAAACCCGATGATAGCAGCTGAAAGTTCAGGTGATGAATCATTTAACTGTGCCTCAGGAGAAATGACCTCAAAGTTGGTGAAGAAATGCCGAAAAAACAAATTTCGTTTTGAAAATAAATTCACTGGATCCATTTAAAAATACACACATAACTGACCAGAAATAGTCCAGCCTGTGAACTGCTTGGCTTACCCCTGTTAGGTCACTGAACAATCCAAAAAATGACAAATATTAGGATCATACATATACCATAACTGCTACAGAGTCCCATCTGAACAAAGCCACAGTAAACCAGATAGTTTGTGGTTGCAAATAAGGATTAAATCAAGGGACAGTATAAAACAGTACCTGGCAGATCGAAATAATCATCCGTGTTTGGATAAAACAGCTGTAGTACACAAAGAGATTCACGGATAAAGAAATAAATCCGCAATAGACTTGTAAAGATATATAGGCTCCCCAGGACCTTGATGAAATAGCAATGAAAGGGCCATTCCAAACCGAAACAGGAGCGACAACTGTCCAGGTGGATACCCAAATTTTAATGATATTCTCCAAAAGCAAAATGGTGCCTTCTGCACAAAATGTCACAGACCAACAGCAGGAAAACAACGTAGTATTCAAATGAAAATGACCTGAAGGTATGGTAGCTGCACGGCTCCAAAAGTCCTCAGTACAATTCAAAAAAGCAAGAGCCAGCAAAACAGTGACAATAATGTTTACTGTAAATACAATAAGGAGAACAAACAGACCAGTTTCAGCTAAATAGCTATTAAGTCTGCATCAGTGTATCAATGCTTCATAACAAACATTCCCCTTTAAACAGTAGTTGGTCCACCTGGAGATTGTTTAAGGAAATTACACTTATATAAAAGTATTAGAAATATTCATTGAGTCCTGGAGGGAATAATGCCCCTAGTTTAACAATCCATTTTTTCTCTTTGTTATTGAATAGTTGATGCCAGCCTGATTTATTATTATTGTTGCCCTGTATTTTATCTATAATGGTAAAATGAAAATTGGCATTAGGGTGTTTCTCCATTGGTTTATATAATGCATTGCTGATTCTCTTGGTCCTAATATCGCTTAAATGCTCCGAAATTCTGAACTTAAATGGTCTTCAGGCTTGGCCAACATAAAAGGCAGGGCAGCTGCATGTGGCCATATAAATTAACCATTCTGATTGGCAAATGGCAAAAAAAGTAATATTGAATATTTTGCCACTATGGTGCAGGTGTTAACCTAATTATCTTGACTGTCTAGTCCAGTGTTGGCTGGGGAGAGCTTGGCTTCCAGTTTGGCTATATAAGTACATCTCTCACAGGTTGTAGTGTTGGGTGTTAGGAGGAGAGAGTTGTCATTGTACATGAGGCAATTGTTACATTGCCCCAAGAAGCCCGGATTCATCAGGTGGACAGGAAAAAACAAAAGGAGCTGACCCATGGACATGCTTGGATAGGTGCTTATTGATTTAAGTGCTAAGAACTCTTTTCCTCTTGACAACTGAGGAAAGTCGAGTGCTGTAGTAATTTGTAGTTTATTTAGTGCTTACAATGAGTTTTGAGCAAGTGCTGAGCACAAGGAAACAGTTTTAAGTATTGAAACTAAACAACTAGCTAGTTCTAGCTAGAACTAACTAGTTTTAGCACCAATCTCAAGAAGAGAAGCAGGCCGCAGGACTGTTTGGTGATCCACAGTCTTGTCCCAGATGATGCAAGGGTCTGCAGACTTGTAGCCTTTTCTGGTAGATGCCTCAAATAGCAACCAGACCAATCAGGTATTTTAAGCACAGACACTCACTCTCCAACCAGAAAAACTCAGGAATCAATGCACTCTGCTCTTACTCTCACCAGGATCAGAATATAAGCACATATTCTAAGAGGTCACCTATAAAGCAGTTATTAAGCTTTCTGGTGATCAGCAGTCTCCAGGAAATAATGTAACTGCACGTCATTATTTTTAAAATAGCAAAATAGATTGAAAGAGGGTGGTCACTTTTGTTAATCTGGTACTATGGAATACAGTAGGAAGGCCAATAAATTTAAATAGTTGAAGGGGGTGATTTCACAAAATGATAATTTTGTGCTTACTCACACCAACCAGTAAAAGCAGAGAGGAAATTAGATATATGGTCAAATTAACATAAGGGGCAGGCAACTAGAAAGACAGTGGTGTTTAAGAACACAACAGCAACCGGATAGGAGGGTGCGAAAAATTTCTGTCTGACTCACAAGAGACAGAGCTGTGGTCTCTTTTCAAGTTTTAGTATGCAGTTAAAAGCAGAATACAAGTAAAATACAGTGTAAAGAAAACACATTACAGTATACAAAATAGAAAAAGTCAATAAAGTAATACAAAACACAACAAATAAAAAGCAAACTAACCTTTCCCTTACAACAAACTGTAGCAGAATCTGGGTGAGCCTTTCCAGTTAAGCTCTGAAATGTTTTATTTTTCCCCCTTAAATAGAAGGTTTAGTTCCTAGCTCCACCCCCTCAGTTCACAGATGATTAACCTTAGCTGACTTGTTGTATGTTATGTGTGACTCCTTAATTGACCTCTTCTAATTTCTGTCTGACTCACAAGAGACAGCGCTGTGGCTCTTTTCAGGTTTTAGTATGCAGTTAAAAGCAGAATACAAGTAAAACACAGTATAAAGAAAATAAATCACAGTATACAAAATAGAAAAAAGCAATAAAGTAATACAAAACACAACAAATAAAAAGTAAACTAACCTTTGCCTCACAGCAAACTGTAGCAGAATCTGGGTGAGCCTTTCCAGTAAAACTCTGAAATGTTTTATTTTACCCCTTAAATAGAAGGTTTAGTTCCTAGCTCCACACCCTCAGTTCACAGATAATTAACCTTAGCTGACCTGTTGTTGCTTATGTGTGACTCCTTAATTGACCTCTTCTAATTTCTGTCTGACTCACAAGAGACAGAGCTGTGGTTAAAAGCAGAATACAATTAAAACACAGTGTAAAGAAAACAAATCACAGTATACAAAATAGAAAAAGGCAATAAACTAATACAAAACACAAAAATAAAAAGCAAACTAACCTTTCCCTCACAGCAAACTGTAGCAAAATCTGGGTGAGCCTTTCCAGTAAAGTAGGTAGTTGACAATCACAGTAGTTAATGTTGCAGCCACAGTACAAGTTTGTCTTGAATACTGTCAGAGCACATGTTATACACAATTACACCATCACTGTATGCTACAAAGCGATGTTCAGAGTAGGTTTTGACATAGCTGCGGGCTGACATATCATTCTAAAATTGTCACCATAGTGATTGCTGACTACACACACAGATGGCTGTAGTGAGACTAGAACCTCAACTGATCTGTTTACACAGCACAGTACTTAACATGACCTCCATGGCACAAGCCTGGCTTTTGCAGTGACCAACAACACTTTATAGCTGATGACATTAGCAGTGTCTGGTAAAAAGAAGATGGTAATAGCAGTTTCTGACATGCACATGTAAAATGCTTTCTTAAATGTCAACCAAGAGAACATACACAGGCATACCAACTGACTGCAATGAGAATAGTATTCCTACCTACTTGTTTACACAACACAATACTTAACACAAGCAGCACAGAGCAAGTCTGAGTTTTGCACTGCTGCAGAACAATTCATAGTGGATAACATCGCCATGGGATGCTTGAGAGCTGATGTTGTAAGGCCTGCATTAAATGGATGTATGGGCATGTACAACTTCGGAAACATTGTTGCACCATGGGATTGCAGTGATGACTGAAGGGTAGACAGTTATGCTTTTCTGGGTAGACAGTGAAACACACAACAGTTGTCTCCTGAGAGATTAGAACCCCTGCTTAGTTAAGTGCATTGACTAGAGAACTCACTACTAAACAAAAGTGCCAATACACAAGTCTGACTTTCATAATGCTACAGGACAATTTATAGTGGATGACATCAGCATTGGATGTTTGAAAGAAGATATTGGGAGGCCTGAATGAAATGGATGTGTTGGCATTTACAGTTGTCAAAATAGTGGTACTCAATGGAATTGTACTAATGACTGCAGAATACATAGTTATGCTCTTTTCATGGTTTCATAGGAGGTTACTAGGCTAGCAGCCTTAGAGCCTTTACAAGCCTAGCCATGTTAATCCCAAGTATCTCCATTTGTTCTTTTTGGGTAGTTTGTAGAACGAATTTATGAACAGTGCTGGTCTGTGATCAACAACTGTTACCTCTGTCCATGAGGGACATGGGTGACACCCCAAGGGGGAATTTGTGGTCTCCCATCCAATTATCTAGGTTGAGTTTGAATAGGGTCAGTGAGGAGCTCTGTTTAATGTAAATAGGAAGTCTATTCCAGAGAAGTAGCAGCCTCTGGGATACAGATCTGTCTCTTCAGCATATTCTGTTAATGTCACAAGCTAGGTTGAGATCCATAAAGTGAGTGACTCTTGTGCCATTTGACTTGCAGATGTGCAACATTTCCATCAGGGCAGGGTTGGAGATTTCCCTATAGGCCAGGCACAAGTCACCTACTAACAACCTGTAAGATATAGAGTAAACTGACAGGGCTTTCAGCCTATCTCTGTAGGTCATGGTTTGGATTCACAGTATTTTCTTAATGAGTAACCTCTGAGGTCTCTCCAGATGCTGCAGGTGTTTGGTGAGGTACATGGAAAAGGGTGCATTATACTCTATTAGTAGTCTGATGAAGGTTGAGTACATTGGAGTTATAACATCCCTTGACCTGGTGCTATTCCCTAGATTATGAGGTGTGCATAGAAGGCTTTCCTTACTATTATGGAAACTTGGTAGTCAAAGTTCAGCTTGTGATCAACCTGTGTTCTCGAATCTCACACCACTGGGGTTGGAACTCAGGGAGGGTTGTCAATATTGTAATCTGTAGGGACTTCTGTTTTGCCAAAGGAAATAATAATGCATTTTTGTCCATTTATGTTTAGACCATGGCTTTGGCACCAATCATTTGTTTGTGTTAGACCTTCTTGAAATATGTTGATATCATTGGGGACTCAATGATTCCTCCTAGTTTGGAATCATCAGTGAACTTGATGAACCAAAGGCTGTCGATTTTGGCTTAGACTTCTGAGAAATAGACAAACAGTAAGGGGCCCAGCATAGACCTCTGTGGTACTCCACTGGTGACAGGTCTACTGCTGGAGGTGAAGTCACAAGTTTTGACAGACTGTGTTGTGTCAGTGAACCAACTGGCTACCCATCTAGTAACATAAGGGTTAATCTCTATCTGGGAGAGTTTCTCAACAATGCCAGAGTGTGGAATTGTGTCAAAAGCCTTGACAGGGTCAAGACAGGCAGCGTGCACTGTCATACCTTTGTCCATGGCTTTGGTGACTTTCTCAAAGAAGTCCACCAAGTTTAATGAGCATAATCTACCCTTAATGAAGCCAAAATGGGTTGGGTCCTGTGTTTGGAGGTTGTCTATGTCCTTGTTAAGGTCCATGATAATTCTTTCCATGGTCTTGCAGATGAGGCTGGTTAGACTTATGGGTATGTAGATCCCAGGGTCAGTTGATGGGCCCTCTTTGTGCAGGGGATTACTGTTGCAGTTCTCAATTCTGCAGGAACTTAGCAAGTTCTCAAGCTATTATTAAAGATAACGCCAAGTTGGTCCACTAGGCCTTGTTTTTAGATTGTTCACTAAACAACCTGGGATATTATCTGCTCCCACTGAGGCCATGTTTTTGGCCTTGGCGAGTGCAGAGATGACCTGTTCTATAGAGATACTAGGTAGAGGGCTGGTGTCAGGTATGCTTTAGGATATGGTAGGTGGGGCTAGGGGGTGAAGTTTGAGCTGCATCTGTCAGCTAGAAGGTTGGCGATATCTTCCTGTGTACTATGAGTGATCCCATCTACAGGTAGTTTGGCACATAGCTAGGCATTCCCTTTTAGACTTCAGATGTAGTTAAAGAATACCTTATGATTATCATTGGGTAGGGATGTGATTTTAGTTTCATAATTTGCTTTAGAAGACTACAAGATTTCTGATTTTCTCATATTGGCTTTGGAGAGAACTCTTCCTCTGAAGAGTGATATCCCTCTTACTTTTCTATAACAGTTTTTTCCTCTTGTTATATAATCTGTTTATACTTGAAGTCCACCACTGAGGCTTGCTTTTACGGGAAGACCTGGTTTTGATCTGGTCAGTTAAAGCAGAGTTTATGCGGTCACTTAAGTGTTTGTACAGTGCATTTGCATACACTTCTGCATAGCAATCATTGATGTCTGACATTGCTGATGGTATGAAACTTTCTATACCATCATTTAGCAGGCTGTAGTTAGCTTTGGTAAAGTTTTTTATAATTTTAGTTCCTGTGAGGGTGTCAGTTCCAGTAGTTACTTCAAACAAGACCGATTTGTGGTCTGACCTAACCAGGGAGGGCATCACTCATGGAGAAGTACAGTGACCCCCCCATGTTGGTGAGTACTAAGTCCAGAACATTAAAGCCCATAGTGGGGCTGCAGGTTATCTGTTCCAGAGCATTTCTGTTAACAAAGTCCAGGAAACTCTGGGAGAGCATGTTTTTGCTTGTGTATGTCTCCCAATCTATAGAAGGATTTTTGAAATCTCCGATGACTAAGGTTTTTGACTTTATGGCGATGGATTCCAGTAAATCAAGGTAGGCAGAATGCTTATCCTGATTCATGGTGGGAGATCTATAGCTAGTAATGATGTGGTATGGTACTTTTCCAATAGTTAATTGGACATGGAGTATTTCAAGAGAGTTATGCTGTCTAACCAGTCTCAAAGTGTATTTGGTTTTAATGAAGATGGATACACCTCCACCTTTGGTTCTTTCATGCTGATTGTGAAGTCTGAACGTGTGGAAGCCATTAGAGCCTTGCACGGCCAGGGTGCTTTCAGTGGCCCTGAACCATGTCTCAGTAAGTGGACAGACATCTGCATCCTTTAAAGTGAGGAACACTTCCAGGGAGTGCAGTTTCATGTTTAAACTCTTAGCATTAAGCAACACGACTGGTAGTTCATTTCAATTAGATTTTGTTACATTGGAAAATGTGTTGTTTGGATATTGCCTAAAAAAAGCACTATGGGGGAGGCAAAGAGCTTTGTCAATATCTAAAAACCTAAGGGGGGACAGGTGCAGATTATGTCTAGCAAAACAGCAAGTTTTGTCTATCTTATCCTCACAAGCTGATAGATACTGGATCCCCCAGGACTTGACATCAGAAGTTGAGCCAATTGTTGAAGTCAATTATTTTTTGTTTATACTGTGGCATCATCCTAGGTGAGGATAGGATACTGCTTAGGGATAGGGACATACCTGTCTGGGACACATAAGCAGAGAATTTTATCATGTCTCTCTTCATATAGTCCAGAGCGGTACGTCTCAAGTCATTCACTCCAACATGGATGATGACAGAGTCATAATAGTACTTGTTGAGTGACTTGAGTGCGAGAGTGATTTGTCAGATCCTGGCACCTGATAGGCATCTGACCATGACCTTCTTCTTGTCCTGTCTGGTGAGGGGGACATCTGTTTGTGTCACTATGGAGTCACAGATGACCAAGACATTTGATGTATTTTGCCTTAGGGGCTTATATTGTTGAGATAAGGGTGTGTGTTGATATGAGTAGCGGTTTCTTTTTGCTTAGTTGGGAGTGTGGGTGGTGCACATTTTGGAGGTGTCTATTCTTTTAGTAGACTTTTAGTGAGTACCTACACATATGTGGGTTTATGTGTCATGACCTTATTTTGTGCGAGAGGTGAGGTTTGCGTGAGAGGTGAAGTCTGTGTGCTGGCAACCTATTTGATGTTCTGAGAGTAAGAAACACTCCTGCTTCTTAGCTGATTCTGTGACAGCAGGTGTAAATGCATTAAAAGATTTCTTTTTTTGAGCCCAGATGATACAGATTTAGAATACAGATGTATGTGATACTTTTAAATATGTATTTATAATGCAATGACATAATTCTTTATTCTACTTTCACTGTGTGTTACCTTAGTGCAGTGTGTTTAAGCAGCATTGTGCAAAATTAACCACACCATTGAACAGTCTTCCACCATCACTCAGCATTGGTGCACAATGGCCAACTATTCACAAACACGGAGGACAAAAAGTGAAGGACTTCATTGTTTTTTTTTTCAATTATATGTGTGGTGTGTAATTCTATTTTTTGACCAGATTAAAGGTGTTAAAATGATGTAGATAGGAAAGTGGAGAAATGGGGGCAAGCAGGGGGGCGAACAAAGGGAAAGCAATATAGGAATGTGTAAGAGGGAGCTAGGAAAGATCCATAGCTATCCACTTCTTCAACCGTGTTAAACGACAATATTTGCATACTGTACATACCCCTTGCTTCCCTCAGTCTCTCTAGATGCCCAACATGTTCATAGGTACATAGGTTCATAGGTAAGTACTAGGCTATCTGCCCATGGGCATTTATAAGCCTAGCCACAGAGTGATGGCTTTCACCTCCCCATTAGATTAGTAACCTGGGCCTCTGTCAACAGGGCTCCTGAAGTGATCCCAGGGTAGAACTTACAATTACCCATGCACTCATCAAGATTTCTCTTGAAGAGTGTCAGAGAGGAGCTCTGTCGAATATGGATTGGGATTCTATTCCAGAGTGAGGGGAGTCGTTGGGACAGGAATCTATCCCTCCAGCATGTCCTGTTTATTGTTGTACATAGGTTCAAGTCACTAGAATGAGTGGTTCTGAGGATCTCATTTTTTTGAGGTGAAGCATGTCCATTAGTTCAGGGTTTGACATGGCCCTATAGGTCAGGCATAGGTCACCTCTGAGCAGACGGTAAGTGACTAAGAAGAGCTGGAGCTTTTTTAGTCATGCTTCATAGGGTAATTGTTTAAGGCCCTGAATCCTCTTAGTGAGGTACTTCTGTGGTCTTTCTAGTTGTTGCAGGTGTCTAGTGAGGTACATCCCAAATGGGGCATTGTACTCTATTATGGGCCTAATGAGTGAGGGTTAAAGGGGCACAATCACCTCCTTGGATCTGGATGAGAAACCCTTTGTGATCAGGTGTGCCACATAGAAGGATTTCCTGACCGTGTTGGCTATGTGGTTATCAAAGGAGAGCATGCTGTCTACTTGGGTACCCAGGCCCCTAATTACTTCTTCTGTACTTAGTGGATTCCCATCTATGTAGTAGTTTGTAGGTACTTTGTTTTTCCCAAATGGGATTACTATGCATTTTTTGGCATTTAGCTTGAGGCCTTGACTTTGACACCAGGTGTTTGTCTCTGTGAGACCCTTTTGCAGGATGTCTGTGTCAGCTGGAGAGTCAATTATTGCACCCAATTTACAGTCATCTGCGAACTTGGTTAACCACAGTCCCTCCGCCTTTGCCTGTACTTCGGAGAAATATATACCGAACAGGAGGGGTCCCAGGACTGAGCCCTGTGGGACTCCGCTTGTGACTGGTTTATAGTCATACATGGCGCCTGCCACTCTTACCGTGTGGGTTCTGTCTGAGAGCCAATTGGCAACCCATCTCGTGACATGGGAGTTGATATTTAAGCTGGTGAGTTTGTCTATGATTCCTGAGTGTGGGATGGTGTCGAATGCCTTAGCGAGGTCCAGATATGCTGTGTGGACCACCTTCCCTTCATCTATGGCCTTGGTGGCTATTTCAAAGAAGTCAACCAAGTTCAGGAGGCAAGATCTGCCTTTAACAAAGCTGAACTGGGTGGGGTCCAGTGTCTGGAGGTTCCTAATGTCCCTGTTAATGAGCTCCATGATAATGCGTTCCATGGCTTTGCAGACCAAGCTAGTCAAGCTTATAGGGCGATAGTTCCCAGCATCAGTTGTGGCACCACCTTAGTGGAGTGGTATGACTGTTGCTGTATGCCATTCTTTGGGTACATAGCCTGTAGAGAGGCTGAGTTTGAATAGCGATTTGAGATGGGGGGGTTAGTTCATTTTGAAGCTCGTGTAAGACACAACCAGGGATAGCATCTGGTCCCATTGATGCTGTGTTTTTGGCCTTTGCGAGGGCTGTCTTTACTTGTGTGTCTGAGATATCTGGAGCGCCACATTCTTCTGGGATGGGTGCTAGCCCCTTTGGTGGAGGGGGGGTGAAGTTTGCACTGAACTTGTCAGCCAGGATGTTGGCAATATCGGTTGGTTCAGTGTATTTATGGCCATTATGCACTAGCTCGGAGCATATCTGAGAGTTTGCCCCTAGACACTTGACATGGTTAAAGAAGGCCTTGTGGTTATCCTTAGAGTCATTGGCTATTTTTCTTTCGAAGTTGGCCTTGGATGATTTAATGAGGGAGCACAGTTTTTTACTGATGTTAATCAGAGATGCCTTCTTATTTTGGTATTTTGTTCTATCTTGCAGGAGTTTCCTCCTTCTGTTGTAAAGTTTATTTATGGCAGGGGTCCACCAGACTGGCTTCCTCTTTTTTGAGGAGCTGGTCTTGGTTTTACTTGGGATGGCTCGGTCCATGCATTCTTGAAGGTGTTCATAGAATGCACTTGTAAAGTGTTTCTGTGTTCATTGGGATGTCCTGATTAGATTATCTGTGGAAAAAAAGTAGAAAGAAAGAGAAGAGTAAAATGCATAACAGTCTGACTATATGCAGCTTTCTATCTAATAGAAATTCTCTTTTTCTGTATGCTTACACAACTGTACAATGTCAGTTGTCCTAAACTCATCCAGCCACTGATTTAGTATATCCCACTGGCACCTTTTGAGGTCATTATAGTCATGCCTACACTGTTCTCCAAGTGCATGGAATGCCAGTCACACTGGAGACAGCCTTGGCCAGACTATTCTATGCCTCAGACTTGTACTGGGAGCCAGTATAATTCCCCTACAGCAGCCTTCAGCTATAGCACTTTACAAGTAGGCCAATAAAGATTCTGGATTCCTTGGTACCCCATCTTTGAACCTTAAATCAGGCACCTTCCCTTCTAGCTCCAGACATGTCTGATCAGGGCAAAGAACAGCAGATAATAGTGCTTTCCTGCCAGTTCATTCTATTACATTTACTGCTAGTGTGGAAACTCAAACAATGATGCTAATCACATTTGCTTAATGTTAAGTGGAGAGCAACAGTGCTAAACCAAGAGGAAAACAGTTTATGAACTAAGAAGGGTAATGTGACAATTGGCATTAGTTTTTGGTTTGGATGCTGCTGTACCTGTTAGTGGATTTAACTTTGCAGACATGTATTGGGAGTATAAATTATGTAACCTGACACATTTTTGGTGTGGCTTCACACATTGATAAAATTAATTTGTGCAATGTGGGATTCAAATCTATGCATTAGAGACAAAGCATATTCTTCCACATAGGTGATGTTTCATCCTTGCCACAGAAGAAGTGCTTACTGAACATGGACATTTTATAAATATATATATATATATATATAGAGAGAGAGAGAGAGAGATTGCTAGATAGATTTTATATATATATATATATATATATATATAGAGAGAGAGAGAGAGAGAGAGATACACATGACAGACTCAGGGGTTAACCAGGTATGTGTGTGACCTGACAAAGTCCTGGTTTATACATTCATGTGTATATGAGTATCACTGAAGTCTGAAGTCCATCTAAGGCTAGAGGAGACAGAAACATCGTATTCAGTATACCCTCTGTTACACATATAATTCACCTGAGCTCCACTGCTATAATACTTATTGTTATTTATAGTTATGTTTGATTTTTTTTAAATTGAGTGGACAAGCATTAATACAATTGGGAATGTGCTAGATTAGAACTCAGGCTCACCTCCACTGCAGTCCTACACTTACACCTGCTGCCACAGGAATAGTTAATAAACAGCTGTATATATTCATTAAGTATGTGTGTTAACTGCTGCTCAATGCCGCTTAGTATGTTTACGTGGTGGCAACCCATAGAGGATACAAGGTATACATTCTGGAATTGTCTACTGTCTGCTTCTTACCTGCAGGTGATGCAGGTGTTGGGAATGGTTGATGACCACAACGCAATGCTGCTTAGTGGTTTTGCATGATGGAAAACAAAAGATGCAACAATGTATCCTTTTTGAAATTGAGAATGTCTGTGTCCTGTCTGCAGGTGTTCTGTTTGCTTCATGCGTGAGCTATTAGTCCAGGTTTGTGTGAAGTTAAGCAATGAGCAAATGTGACAAGCAAAGCTCACCTTTTTTTTTTTTTTTTTTGACAGCATTGTTTATTAGGTTTTACCCTTAAACAACAATGTGGGACTTGAACCGAGATTTACAGATAGTATATATCGTGTGGATCACCATATTTTGTGAATGTGCTATACACACACAAGATTCATCAGTGCAGTTTATGCATTGGTTTTACATTAGTACATTACATGGCATTTATTGTATTTATCTGTTTCCTGTGTTCATGATATGTAGCATGCCATGCAAATAGTGGTATTAAAAAAGTAAAATAAAAAAACAATCTTACAAAATAAATGTCAGTACACATGAAAGATTTTTGCACAAGTCTGGATTTGAACTCTGACACCAATAAACCTACAAAACACAGTAAGGGTGTCTTATCTCTTTTTACCTCAGAAATAGCTTTGCAGCAGCAATGAAAATCATTGTGCATACAAGCTAGTAGAAAATCATCCACAATATTAAGACATATGGCACTTGTACACTTCTGAGTTGTTTGTACATGTGTTAAATTCAAATGTAGTACAATGAGTGATCACACATCCATTTATGACTATAGTTTGCAGCAATGCATCTCTGTCTTATTTTTGTATGATATTCATTCTTGTCTTATCTGAGCAGTAATCTGAGACATGCAGTCTGTAAGGCATTTTGTATACTTGTCCTTAAAATGTATGAAAATATTAATTGGCAATAATATACAGTTTATAACAAAGGCAGGGGAGTTTGGATATTACTGAACAAAAACTGATAAATGTGTGCTGCTTACTTACATTTAAACCTTGATACAATTACTTCTATACTTTGTAAGTATAACCTGGCTGACAAATCCACTGGAGGAAGCGGTTTTCCTTAGCCCTAACAGTAATCATTCACAGTTGCAATCCATTAGCAACAAACATTGAGGGCGTCATTGCATTATGTTTACACCTGCTGCACAGAGTCAAGAATGTGGGATTCAGCAACCATATTGAGTTCACAGCTCATTTGCATCTTCACCATGATCACAGGCCTGAAGCTGCACTATAAAAAGGTAACCATGTAGCTAGGGAACCTGAGGTTGAGGAGGAGTGTGTATGTGGATAACACAAGAAGATTGCTATTGCGTTGGCTTTATCTGCATAGAAGACTACTGAGCCTGATAAGGTATGCTTGAAATTTTCAGTTATATACTGGATTTGCTCACATGTAACTAGGAAAAATATTTGTATATATTTGTGTATGTATATGTATATATATATATATATATATATATATATATATATATATATATATATATATATATATATATATATGCATTAGTAAATGCAACTTTTATCTGTATGCACTTCTTAGCAGTTTACTGATGGCATAGGCATTTTTTGTCAGGGGATTTCAGCCTTATTAAATTTCATCACAAGTGTTACACTGGTAAATGTGTACACATCTTTTGGGACAGTTTGTTTCAAAGCACTTATAACAATTGACTGATGTGTTATTCCTTGCTTGGTACAAAATGTCATTTGACTGTTGTTTTGGGGGTGGGGGAGCCAAGTACAATTTATCTGTTGCCCATAGCGCTTAAACTCTTAGCATAAAAAATCTGGACAAAGCCCCAAAAATAGGGACAAAGTTTAAATATTGCTCTTAGAAAGTTTCTAGAATAAAAGGTATTGTGTTACCATACATTTTCTGAAGGATATGAAGTCTGAAAGTGAAATGCCTGTCATTAATTTAGTGAATTCAGTTCTCATTGATTTGCTGCAAAAATCCAGAAAATTATCAATTTTATGAGGAGCAGACCAAAAATGTGAGACAAAAATCTGGACAGTTGAGAGGTATGGTGTTGTACAATCAAATAAATGCTTTTACAGAGGTTTGATTTGCTATTGTTAGCCCTTGTTTTGGATCAAACATTGGTTTGTGTCTGACTGTGATATGTTACAACCACATTACTCTTTTTATATTTGAATAACTGAAGTTTTTTTGTTGCTCCAGTGAGCAATATTGAAAAACCCTAATAAGTGTAATATCTAAACAGGAGTTTTATTTATGTGATATTTATGTGTAGTATTCTTTTTGTGTTTTATGTCACCTAGGACTATGGAACCCAAGCATCCCAATCCCTACAAACCTCCCTTCAGTGACTCTAAGAATTATGCCATTGTCCAAGCCTTTCATCAACATGGTGCCTTTCTGCTTGAGAGAGTACATGGGGATATGTCTGAAAGAATGCAAATTTGGAACCAGATAGTGAATGATGTCAATGCTGTTGGGGGGCAGAGCACGACATATAATCATGTGTGTCATAAGGCCACTGACATGATTACATCTGCCCAGAGGAGAGTAGCTACAGTGGCCTGTGGACAACTGGTTACCGGGGGGAGCCTGTTAAAGAGTCACCACTGACAGCAAATGAAGAGTTCCTGTCCACTGACAGGGATCCAGAGAGCTCAGTGGAAAGTGCATGACAGCATGTGATTGATGTTGGAGCTGCTGTTTCAGGGAGGACAAGTATGAACTAGGAGGAGCTTCCGGGTAGGCTTACGTATGTCAATTTTTGAAGATTTCTTCTATAGTAAAATACTGAAGGCAATAGTTAAGTTAGTTTAATAAGTTTTCTGAGGGGGACTATTTATAGATTGATACAGTTAACAACACATTCTGGTTCATTACACATGGGCTTGGGGTGGACATGTCAACCAAGTTTCAGTTAAATGTATTGTTAATGGATGTATAAAGACCAATATTTTCCCATTGTGTTATTGTTATTGTGATGATGGTGTCCTTACATTTTGTTTAACTTCTTCCAGGACCATCCTCACTTGCAAATGTGGAGTCATTGGCACATAGTATACCAAATATTTTTATTTCAGTACTGATGAACATTTGATGGAAATATACATTTATCTGTATGTGTGAGGTGGGGGTCAGGGTTGTGTGTGCATTGCTTTACTGTCTGTGATAGTATATATTAAGCTGTAGCAGTGTCGCTATTAATTAATTTCCTGTGTGTGTTACTTATTAAAGTAGGTGACCCTGACAGTGGAAGTGTGGGGCTCCTTCTACCCGATGTCAGAGTATCGGCAGACTCTGATGATGATGGTCGCCAAACACAGGCACAGACGGGGGGGGTGCAGAGATTGAATCTGACACTGAGGTTGACATTCATCCATCACCTGTAATTTCATCAGACACAGCCAGTAGGCCTACATTAACCCATTCCAGTGAGCTGTCAGAATATGGACAGGTAGAGGGTGAGAAACGTTATCAGGGTAGTGTGATTACTGCAGCTTCATTGCCTGCTGAATCTGGCCATAGCCAAAGTGTGGATGAGGGGGCATGCAGGAAAATTGTTAGGGGTGCTCGGAGGAGGTCTGCTGTCCATACTTTACCTAATCCTGGTGTGTCTTTCCATTCCACTCAATGTATATTTAGGGCCATCATAGAGGTGCAGACACATTCCAATAGGGCCTCTGAGGAAATGCTTAAGGTTGTCGATGTAGCACAGGCTGATATGCATGACTGCCTCCACTGTGTTGCTGATTCAATGAATCAGATGACTTACACACCGGAATGGATGGTGTCTGTGATGGAATGTCTTCTGGGAGGGGGATGGCATCCAAGTGGGTGTAGGTCAGCCACATCATCTGATGTTAGCAGATGTGGCACTGCTCAGTCATGTTCCCATAGTGGCACTACTTCCACAGACCCATTAGTGGTTAACGTGTTCACAACTAGAAATGGCAGGGCATGGATTCATGGTCCTGAGCATACCTGTGAGCAGACCTCATCCAGCAGACATCAGTCACATTCAGGTAGCAACGCATCTGATCATGGGAAAGGATGTGTCACTGCAACTGCTGACAGAGCCAGTTATTGTGGTCGGGGGCAACAATGATGAACGGTCATGTCTACCACGCATGGCTCACAACTGTCTGACAAGCACAGAGTTTAACTGTGTTCTTGCAGACACTCACACACCAATTTCACCTGGAGTGCCTATACAGACACACATACATAACAGCTACATGGGTCAGTCATGTGGCTTACAGCTCTTTATGTCTCAGTAGCCATTTGATACTGTATAGAAAATGTCTGTCTGTTTCTCTTTCTTACTCACATGCACTCACTACTTTTTGTATCAGCCTAGGCCTCCTGCCCCCCCCCCCCCACACACACACACACACATACACACACACAACACTTAGTGCAAATGATGATAACTGTGACATATCCTTGTTTTTTATCTTTTGGATTCAGAGATACATAAGTCTTTTGTCTGATTCTCAGGGTGCATAGCATGCATAGTTTACTTAGTGCTTAGTATATCTGTGTTTGTAATGCTATTTTGTAAATTGTACTTTCTTGCAGGTTTTTGCAATGTGTACATCCCTCCCATGCTCTTAGACCAACAAAGCTGTACCAAGCCAAAAAAGTGTGACAAAGGTCCAACAATTGGTAGAGTGTTTTAAAAAAATGTGGAATTACAAACTTAGTTGATAGCATAACAGGCTTGGCATTACTATTTTTGTTTTTTGTGAGGGATAAGAATCTGAAGCTGAAATGTGTGTCATTATTTTCTAACTTCACTCTTTAGTGATTTGCCAGAACAAAAAGTATGAGGCCAAACTATGGGCATTCTGTGAAAATATGTACATTTTAGACATATAAATGTGTGAATCTTTGATACATGAGGCCTATTAGTTGATAGAGGACACATGTATTCACATAAGTCACCGCTGTCACATCTTGATGTCATTGCTGTAAAAATCGCCACCTTAAACTTGCTTACATTACCAAGTAACAGTATGCCAGGATATCCCATTCCTTTGCATTCTTAGACAAGGTTCGACACCTACCTTGGAAATCCAACAGTTGCAAGACCCTGTCTGATGCTAGCAGCACACAGCCATTACAAGGGTAAGTAAAAGTTGTGAGCATAGCCTGGCATCAATGTTAATGTATTTATGTATGAATGTATGTATGTATGAAAACATCCTGCATAATCCCACTACATAAAGGAGGTTCCTCTACTGAATTCTCCAACTATAGACCAATAGCTACACTTTCTCCACTCGCTAAGGTTATGGAAAAATGCATACACATACAACGCATGCACCTTCTTCTTCTTTCAGCTTTTTCCCAGTTAGGGGGTCACCACAGCGGATCACCGTCCACTCATGATTGGCAGTGGAGTTTTACAGTATCGAGTTGCCAGCCCGATGCCCAACTTTCCACAGAAGGCACACACACGCAAACACTCACACCTAGGGCCAATTTCTCATGCACCACCTAATTCAAAACCAACTCATGGCCGATACCAAACACGGCTTCCATCCAAACCACAGCACAACCTCAGCCCTAATAGCATTTACCAATACCAGAAATAATAATCAAAACAATAACCGCATATCCTCAGCCCTCTTCTTGAATCTTTCCAAGGTGTTTGACATGGTGGATCACCAAATGTTGATTCACACCCTGCAATCATTCTGTCTAATTCTACAGCCATTCAATAGTTTAAATCCTACCTCAATGGAAGGCAGCAGGCTATTCGCTGGCAAAACAACCTCTCTAACCTATTACCTAACACCCTTGGAGTACCAGAAGACTCCATATTAGGTCCCCTACTGTTTTCTGTCTTTATCAATGACTTATATACAGTCATCCCTAATGTCAGCTGTATCCAATACGCTGATGACTCCAGGCTGATTTGCTCAGCTGCATCTCCCTCAGACTTGAGGTCAGCTACCCAGTCCACCTTTAATACTATAGAAAACTGTCTCTCCAACCGTCAATTGTTACTAAATCCCAAAAAAACTAAAATGCTGTTATTCTCACCAACACAAAGGTCAGCTGCTTTTACCTTCATCAAAAATGCAAAAGATGGCACAATAATCACTCCCAACCCCTCAACTAAACTATTGGGAGTCATTATTGATAATAACCTAAAATATGACCTTCATGTATAGAATAAAAGCCTTCCTAACCCCTTCAGCTAACATTGCCATAGCTCGCTCTCACCTGCTTTCAACACTAATAGATGCTTCCTCCCTTCTCTCTAATCTACGCAAGTCTGTACTCAGTAGACTGTCAACCTGTTACAATCACATTGCCAGGTTTGCCACTGATCTACCCTTTAGAACACACCACTGCATCAACCTTAAACAGCTTGGGTGGCTTGACCTTTCCAGTCTAATCCAATATAACCTACTGATTATGGCTAACAAATTCCTTTATAATCCAGATAATACACCTGCTCTTAAAAATGTTATCACCCCCTATAACAATCCAAGACTACTTCAATCCTCGAATAGATTACTTGTTCAGACAACCAAAACTGACAATGTAACCGTTTATTCAATCTTTGCAAACTCTGCAGGCAGAGCCTGGAACCTACGTCCGGCCGACATTACCTTGCTCTCCTCCCTATGCCAATTTAAAACTAAACTCAAACAACACTTAGCACTAAACTGGTCTTGCCACTGTAACAAGCCTGGCTAAATCTCATCAAGAATATGAATACAACTAATCTAATTATTGTATATTTTTCCCCTGACTGCTTCCAGTGGAAATAAATCCAATTACTGTGCAATGTTTTTCCCCTGATGGTTACCAGGGGTAACTCACACTTGTGAAATTGGGGTCTATATCAGAACATCATAGTTTTAAAACTTCAAATGTTCTAATATCGACCCGTTTTGACCGAATGCTAAAAATAGCGAAGCTGCAGAACATCTAATTCTTTCCTAGGGAAAGAATTTGGTTGGCCGGTTCTGTAGCTTCGCTATTTTCAGCTCTGTGGTGGAGATTTACGGGTTGGGTTCAGGTAAGTGTGCGATTGTGTGGTTGTTAGGATTAGGGCCTGAGTTAGGTGAGTTAGGGTTAGGGCACGGGTTAGGTGAGCTAGGGTTAGGGTGTGGATTAGGGGAATTAGGTTTAGGGGCGGGTTAAGTGAGTTAGGGTTAGGTCACGGGTTAGGTGAGTGTGCAATAGTGACGGACCTTAGGGTTAGAGTTTGGGTTAAGGCAAGTGGATAGATAGTAGTGTATGTATAGTTTAGTGTAGGGTTAGTTGTAGGATTATAAGTGTATGAGTGTGTAGTGATGCTTTTTAGGTGTGCTTGTGTTGTGTGTATGTGTTTCGGAATAGCAAATTTTTTCCCAAGGAAAATATTTGCTGTTTTGAATGTTTGATATTATGTGGTTTAGATATTTTAGGTTCAATGAAATAGCGTTCACTATTTTCATCTTTCGATAATGTGATATAAACGTGTGAAATTGTATATTCCTGTCTGCTTAAGTATTCTTTGTAAATACCATATCTGTAACTTTCTTTCTTTCTATATTATGTGTAATATGCTATCATTGTTTTTAATGTATCTGTTTATCTTGGAGCTTTTCTCCCTGGGCCTCCGCTGAAAATGGACATGAATCCAGTCAGACTATCCCGGTCAACAAATGTAAAATAAAATAAATAAAATAAAATGTATGCAGAATAAAGGTTTTAGCCCCTTAGATGGTGAGATGGTGAGTTTCTATGCTATCCATTGCCTCTTGGGCAGTGCAAGGGCATATTTTGCACTCCTATGTCTGCCTACATCCACAGAGGCTGCTGATTCCCACTCTGACTCCTCACCTGCATGTGGCTGTGGAGACTTTGCCAGTGTTGGTAAGATGGGTGTCCCTTCCCCTTGCTGCAGGATAATGTTGAGAAGCATGGCACAGATGGTGAACATTTCAGCACATGTACATGGATTGTACAGCAGGGCTTCTCCAGTTGTATCTACGCACCGGACTTCAGCAGCTGAAACATACAATTTCTGGTATTTCGTGTTTGAGCATGTGCCTCATTAAAGCATTCTTCAGCTGGTGTATGTGCATTTCTGATGGGCGTCATCAGCACTGCTTCCAGTGCATAACCTGCGTCCCCCAATAAATTACTCTGTGGGATATAATCCCTAGTAAAGATCTCATTCAGGTGACAGTTTTGCCAGATTTGTGAGTCATGGTAACTACCTGGGTTGCCAGCAAACACACATTCAGGACCATTCCCTTAGTTTTACACATGACCTGAGAGTTAATGGAGTGATAGCCCTTTCTATTTATGTGCACCCTTCCCTGTTGCCCAGGTGGGTGCTTTGATTTCTACATGTGTACAATCTATTTCACCCAGGACCTCAGGGTAGTGTGCTACAGGGTAGATCTCTGTCCTCAGGTGTGTAGGGAAAATATATGTTCTCACTGACATGTAGCATAGCATTCAGGAATTGATGGAGGATCCTGGATGCTGATGCTTGTAATTCTATTCATGATATTCATGAAAATATTGGGTTGGTAAGGATGACTTTTTATAATTTCAAGGCAATTGATTTTACAAGCAAGACAAACTTTAGTTAGAGTTCAGGGAGTTGTGACAAGGTTTAAATGAAAAGTTCATGGCCATTTTCTTTGATACATTTAGAACCATGGCAGAGTCTTCTGTACATTTTTAAACCTGGGTAAAACTGCTGTGAAGAACAGTACTGGCTTTATCTGTTTGCGCAGATGAATCAACAAAATTCTGGAAAAGTCTGACTAGAACAGAAATCTGTGCGATATCATTAAAAACAAAGACAGTGCTGTAGCTACACTTTTATATATATGGAATTAGTGGTATGAGTCAATTCAGCATTACATCGACATGGTTAACATTGACACAGTAACACTAAATCGCAAAATGATGAAAGACTACTTCGAATGTTCCAAGGATACTCCTTGGAACATGCAGTTTTAAACAGTGCTTTTTGCCCCTGCACCCAAGTACCCCCTGTTGATTACATATACTAAATTTGCAATTGCACAATCCCTGGGGAAAGGGCATATTCTCCGACCCCAGGAACTGTCAATCATCCACATCAGTCAATCCTATGAATTGTTGACAATTTACAGCAAAATCAATGTATGCTACAGAACCCATAAGAATAAATTATATTTATTTACATTTGTTTACCGGGAAAGTCAGACTGGGATAAGACCCATTTTCAGTGGAGGCCTGGGGATATATATATATATATTTATATATATATATATATATATATATATATATATATATATATATATATATATGGGTCTACTTCAGTAGACCAAAATTTCACTTACTCGAAATTCATATCACCAAGATGAAAAGGCTGACGACAGCACAAAACCGATGTCTCAGACTGGAACACCTACTTTCCACTCCAGGTAGGTAACTGCTTGGCCATCCTGAGAAAAAAATAAAACCAAAGGAAAGCAAACGCACTCATGTGGGGGGCTTTGCCCTTCCCCCAAATAAATATACCAACTCTGAGATCGCACTAATGCAGGGGTAAGGGGTAAAGTTCAACAGGGTGGCCAAGCGGTTACTTACCTGGAGTGGAAAGTCAGTGTTCTGGAATGTCAGTGTTGTGCAGTCATCGACCTTTTCGTCTCGGTGATATGAATGTCAGGTAAGTGAAATTTCAGTCTACTGAAGAAGACCTATATATAAATTTATATATAATGATTTTTTTTTTAAAGACAAGGAGTTTTAAATGTGTTTAAAACCTAAGACGGCTAATAGCCAAAACATTAATTATTTAATTATTTTTAAGTAATTTAATAAACTTAGTTGTTTTTAATGAAGCTCCATTTGCCAGTTTGTGTGATGTGGATATAACTGCTGTGACTACAGCCTATGTATGCCAATGCATTATAAGCCTTATAAAGCAGCTGTAACATAAACTCAGTCACACACAATCTTGCAGGGTAAAAACAGCTCCCAGGGACTTGTATATGTCAAATAAAGTATATACACTGTAGCATTCCTGCCCAGGGGGAAAGGGCAAACACAAAAGCAGACTATGTTATCTTTTTCTTTTTTTTCTTTTTTTAATAGTTAATATAAATTTATTTCATTTTATTTAGTTTGTTTACCAGGGTAGTGCAGTGATCAGAATAGACCATCTGCAATCACAGCCTAATTTAAACAAATTCACAAAAAATAAACAGAACTCATTCGCAAATGCAGAGTAATCACAGAAGTTATATATTCCAGCAGACAAATAAAGCAATAATCAAATATTAACATCAGGGGAGAAAAACAAACTTGGATTAATTTTAGTAGTAAATGTAGGAGGTAAGCAGCTAGTCAGAACAGATGGTAGAAGTACAAGTGATGAAGATGAGGGATGAGGTTTCCTGGGTTTCAAAGATATGCGTCTGGAGCATTTCTCCCCGCGCTTCTGCTGAAAATTGGCTTTGTTCCAAGTCGGACTTTCCCGGTAAGCAAATGTTAAATAAATAAATAAATGTGTTAGGTGATGTGTCCTGTGGAAAAGCACTTGCAGTCAGGATTTTGATGTAAGAGGGTGTTTTTTTTGAGTTGTGCTCTGAAAGTGGGAAAAGAGGAGATTTCTTTTAGGTAACGGTAAAGGGATTGCGCAGATGGAGAAGGAGTGGTTGGTACAGTACAGTACAGGATTGTCTGGAGTGAGTGAGTCAATTGGGAGAAGTTGCAGAGGTTGTAGAGGATGGTTTTATTAGAGTTTAGCAGCAAAAAGCAGGAAGCCACCTGGCTGAAGTAATTTTAGAAGAAGAAACCCTAGGAGTAGCTCAAGTCTCTAGGTGACTGGGAGCTATCTAGTTTTCAAGATGGTAATGCAGTGGTTTTCAGAGGGGGAGGAGGGAAGGAATCAGCAGATTTTGTTTTCAGTGGATTGTAGAGTGGAGCTGTGGCTATAGTGGGAAGCCCATATTCAAGTTGAATATGGAATATGAAGGACTGTTTTGCCTATTGTAGCTCTTGCTGGCCAGGAGAGAAAAGGATATTTTCCACTGTCTAAGGTATCCTTCCTCAGCTTTAAGGATATCCAAAATATCCAAAATAATATCCCTTTGACAAAAAACAAAGTCTTAGCCTGTGAATGACACTCACAACATGATTTGTGAATCACAGGGAGTGCAGCTTTGAAGTAGTCTGATGTGTGTGTGTGTACTCACACAGGTCACCAGCACACGTTTGTGGCCACAAGTTATCAGTATGTGCATTTGCTTTCAATTATGCAGAAGCAAAGCAATTCATAGACATTCATAAAATGTGACAATTTGCCTTTGTATCAAACAAACAGCTATAAAACTGTATTGTTTCAGAGTTGTTTCACTATTTTGTGTTCTATGTCATGGACATTTCAGAAATTATGTTAGATATCTGGTTAGCAACCTTTGTAGGAAGAAGAGAACTTTCTGGACCCATAGGCAACTCTAAGAAGGTGCACAGAACCCTGAAAGTATGTTTTGAGCTGTATTGCATGCACCACCTTCTTATGGTTGTGTACACTTGGAATTCACTTTCCTTAATCAGGTTGAAAACGAACAAAAACACCAAAGCAACACTGTAAACACCATTCCGAAGACAAAATGTCTCAGTAATGTGAAGAGCAACACAGGTGCAACTCGACTCGAACAGGCAGTGAATCACTGTTTTATTATTTATAAACTACTCAATAGTAGTACATAAAATTACTGTTTAACTACTATTGAGTAGTTTATAAATAATAAAGCAGTGATTCACTGCCTGTTTGAGTTGAGTTGCACCTGTGTTGCTCTTCACATTACTGAGACATTTTGTCTTTGGGACGGTGTTTACTTTCCTTAATCAGGAATTCACCTTACAAAAGGCTGTCCAAGAGTACATACCTGCATGGATATGTTGTATGAAGATTGTATTGCCTTGATATGCCAACCTATCCCTACACATGCGTGTCACTCCCTATGGTTAGGGTATGGCAAATATACTCTATATGCAACTATGGTCTATATGAAACTATGGTCTATGCCTGCAAGCATTACTGGTATTTCCAGGGCTGACAGTACCTCTCAACTGTACAGATTTTCGCAGAATGTCCAGATTTCATCTCATATTTTTTGTCCAATTTTCATAAAATTTTGGTTTTCTAGCAAATTAGTGGAAGATCATTAAAGACTGACATTAGAAAATAATGGCAAACATTGAGTTTCAGATTTCTTACCCTTCAAAAAATTCATGCTAATGCAAAACCTGTTATTCTATCAACTTTCTACGTTTGTAAGAGCAATATTTAAAAAGTGTCCCAATGTTTGGGCCTTTGCCCACTTTTATTAATGGCTTTGACCAGATTTCTTTCTCTAACAGGTTGAGAGGTATGGCTGTCATGGCATGTTGTCAGCAGAGATGACTGACTTAAGCACTACTACCTTGCTGGTTGTAACAAATTGGATAAGTCAGGTTGAGAGGTTTTGTATGCAGTGTGTAGCGAGTGCCTGCCATATCTATTCCCATATCTGTCCAACATCTATTGCGTGACATACAGCCACAGCTGTACCCTTCTGTCTAATGTGGCATCTCTAACTTGTCATTTGTCTGAAGCTGTCATCTTGTGTGCTCCAGGAGTATACAATTTGTGGCTCTGTGCCATGTGCAGAGTACGTGGTAGGCAACAGAAGCTGGACAATTTCAGCCTTGCTGTAAATGATGTCCTGCTAAAAGCATGCAGTATACATGGATGGTACTTACTGGGGAAAGGAAGTGTAGGCCAGTGTTCACACATGTAGGTATAGTAGATAGTGGTCTATGGCATAGATGCTGTGAGGGCCATAACTGCATGTTAGATTAGTAGCATATGTATGTTACCCACATGTTATGCTGTACCAAGCCAAAGGCGTGTTTAACAACGGCTGATATGTTGACCAAAGAGGGATCCAACCATGAGCAGCAGGCTGACAGAGGCAGATAATTTTTTCATGTAACAACAGGGACACAGTTATCCTGGGGATTATCCCTGTAGAAGTGGATGCAGGCAGAAGAATGGACCCAACTCATGAGTCTCAGTGGAGGATACACCAGGTGAGTGCTATGCAATGCAGATTTATGATTCCCCAGGTGAGTGCTATGCAATGCAGATTTATGATTCCCCAGGTGAGTGCTATGCAATGCAGATTTATGATTCCCCAAGTGAGTGCTGATTCCCCAGGTGAGTGCTATGCAATGAAGATTTATGATTCCCCAGGTGAGTGCCATACAATTCAGATTTATGATGCACCAGGTGAGTGCTATGCAATGCAGACTTCTGTATAGTACCACTGCACATAGAGACGTGTGGGTTGACCACAGCATATATAGGCTAACTTTTTATGGGAACATCAGATATCCCTCCGCATCAGGAAGGCAGCAGATGAAGGCTAAGACTGTATGACATATCTTGCATGGACAGCTTTAGCTTGCATGGCACAGGATCATTGTTTTGGCATAGGTACTAATGCTCACTCCAGTATATCTTTTGTTATGTACTCATACCACACTGCACTGAAATTGGTATGCACCACTGCACAGCCTTGCAGGTCTGCCAGACTCTGTCAGATGTCACAGTTGGACCATAACATGTGAGCAGCACTACAGATGGATTTGCAGATGTGCTGTAGTATCATTCAGGCACATCTGCTGCAAAACATTCTATGATGGTTTGTGTAGCATTGTTCATAGAATAATACTGGGCTAGCTGCCTTTGTGGACCATTTTAAGGCTAGCCAATTATCCCATGTGAAAATCAAACCCTGTACCTTGTGTATGTAAGGTAAACACTTAACCGTTATACCAACTGTACACTTCCTTGAAGAAGTGAAGTCAAAGGACACAATACTGAGTGGTCCTATGAGGTCTATAGTTACATACATTACTTCTATGTCTACCTCCATGTGGTTTATTGCCAGTGTCACCATAACTACCAATACTGATAGTGTTGTACAAGGTTGGGGTAGGGTGAGGTAGGTACCAAGGGTGACCAAATAGCAGGGCCATCTCAGTGTACACCATCTGCACTTGTTCCTGGAATTATACAATACTTAGGTAATCCTCACTGTAAGCTGTAATGGCACCGAGCTTCTACTGGCAGCATACCACATCACACCAGCAAACTCCATACAGGTCTTGGTCCTGCAGTCTCATACCATCCCTGTCAGTGAGAGTCCCAAGTCCTAATACCTCAAGTCAACAAAATGACCACATTAGTGATCTTTCTGCCCCAATGTAAGAGGAAAATATCCTTGCCGAATACTCATCACCTCTACTCATATATTTTTTTACATTATTATTATTATTATTATTATTATTATTATTATTATTATTATTACTATTATTATTATGTTAACTTTTCTTAACTCAATTCAATATCTTACATTCACGGGCAATCCTCTTGTATGGTGCACCATATCTCATCAGCAGTTGGCTTCTTCGTTTCCTGCCATATCCATACCCACCCACCCCCACATTTCCCTTTGAGTTCACTTTCTCCTTCCTCCTGGTATGCTTCATTCTAGTCAATTTATGTCATTTTCTTCCCATGTCCAGGAACATCTTGAATAATTCATGTCTTTGTACTTGTTTTGTCCCCTCCCAGTTTTGAGAGATGATTTTAACTTTAGTACTCAGCAGTCTTATAATCTTCATTTCTCTTTCTTCCCATATGTTGTCTTCTTTTAATTATGCCCCATATACAGATTCTCAGGTATATTCTGCTTCCATTTAAAATAAGTCTGCCCAAATTTTTTGTGCCTGCTTACTGACTTCTTGGACCCACCCTCAGTCCCAGAACATGTGCATCTTTCTTACCTGTTCCTTCTGACACCTCCAGTATCTATTATCCTACTTTCTACCTTATTTTACCAATCTCTTGGGGATTAGATACCATATATGAGGTATCTGCAGACTTTGAACTCCTTCTCTCTGTACTTGCTGAATGTGCTTCACTGCCAGAATTGTCTTATGTCAGTATCCTGGGCTTCCTCATACTTTTAGATATTTTGCCTGTGACCTACTGTATATTATCTTGAATTCCTTCTATAGGACCTTCTACTTCCCCCCCTCTCCATTTAAGGAATTCCCATTAGAATCCATTTGGCCCTTCAACCTTCCCCTCCTTCACCTTGTATATTGCCTTCCATATCTCATCCTTTGTCACTTCTGCATTCAACAGAACAAATGTCTTTATTCTTCCTCATATACAATTGCCACTACATTCTTTCAGCTGTTCCATTCTGAGACTTCTGTCCTTTCCTGCTGTTTGCAAATCTCCCTGTAGTATTCCTTAAATCTTTCCCTAATTAGCTCATCCTCTTTGAACTATTCTCCATCTCCTCCCCTTACCATCTGTATCCCCTCTCTTTCTCTGTCTGCCTGCTTCTTCTTGTACTTCTAGGCTATCTGTTTTCCTTGTGACTCTCCTACTATCCTCCAGTAGTTCCTCCAATATCATTGTCCCAGTTCTTGCTCTGTAATTATTTTACTAATTCCATTTATATTGCTTTTACTCTGATTTGTAGTACTTCCTTCTACTTTTATTTCTTCCAGTTTTCTTCTTTCAAGCTGTCTGTCCAGCTCCTCTGTCACCATCCCTTCTTTCCTTCTGTGCTCACCAGTTTTCCACTTGCAGTGACCTTGATCCCATCTCACCATCATTCTTCCACTTGCCCTCATCTTTCATATTATCCTGCACTGGATCTTTTATTAGTCCTTGCAGTGTTTCTTTGTCGTCTGTTGTCTGCCAGTTATAGCTAGCCCATATCCACTTCATTGTGTGCTCACAGATGCATGATCTGATCTGTGTTGCTCCTGAATTTGGATCTTTTCTGTTATTTTTGTTTAGGTTTTCCTTCCATAAGAGGCTGTCTAACCTACTTGCCTGTTCCAGAATGTTTCATAAAAAAGGTGTATTCCATCTCATTTGGATAGCTTTTCCTTTATATGTCCATCCATTTTGTTTGCTTCATTCTTTGGACTACTTCTTGTCTCATCTTCATGTTGTATTCCCTCCTGTAATACAACCCGTCTTTTTCTAGATCTGTAGTGACATTGTAACCTCCACCCCAATATATCTGTTTGTCCGTTCTTGTCTGTGCCTTGTTAAACCACATAAATTCCATTTTTATGCTCCTCATTTGTTACATCACAATTATTACTTAGAAGATTTATACATTAAACTTAAGTTTGCATAAGTAGTTATGAAATAGATATCATTTGTCCTGGAGACTTGCCCTTATGCTCCATTGACTGCATTACCCATCACTGCCAAGGAAATTGATTCAGTTAATCCCAATCACTGTAAGATTTGTTTTGATGCTGTATTCCGTGGATTATGTTTCACAAGTTATAGAGCTCCTTAATGTAATAAATCCCTCCTGTATTGTTCACAGACTCCTGCCTTTTAGTTTCACTGTCACCTGTATTTTACTGGCATGTGGCTCCTTTGCACTTCAGGTCTTGTCTTCTTCCCAGTGAGGGGTTTTAGCATCTGCTATTGCATCTCATCCCAGTGTTTCTTCATCACCCCTCCTATGTCTAAGGTTGCTCTCCCAGTCATGTCTTACAGTTGATTCAGCTTTTTACTGCCTGGGTTGTTTTGCTGTCTGTGATAACGTTGTTTAAACTTTTGAACATCCTGCATCTTGTGCAGGCTGAACCTTTCTCCTTTGTGCTGTTCTTCAAGAGTTGCAGGGTATTTCAACCACACAGCTGTTCCATTCATTCTTAAGTCAGTTAATACCTTATGCATAGTTGTCCTTCTCTTATAGAGTGTTTCATAGTTATCCTCAACACAGTTTTAAGAACATCCCTGCAGATGGGATAACTTTAAGTTGTTTTGCTTGTTATTATTTGATTTTTTTTACAGTAAAGGAATGGAGACGTGACAAAACTTGCTTTAGTCTCTCTTCTGCAGCTGCTTGCTACTATCCAGCTCTGTCTAGCCTCTCTGCTAGTGTTTCTTGATTTCCTGGTATCACAGATCTCTCACGTAGTAGCTACATTGCAAACTGCTCCAGATCACTGCTGCTCACTGTCTCTTGTATTTCATTTATCTTGATGTTACTACTTCTTGAATGATTTTCATGTTATCTATCTTTTATCTCTCATTTTATTATATCTGTCAGTTCCTGTGTTCTATGAATCTGTTCCTGCAGCTCAGCTTTAATTACTGATTTACCTTCTTCCATATCTTGCAACATTCCTTGTAGCCTTTCCACCTCTGCTTGTTGTACTATTATTTTTTACAAGGGATCACATCATGGCCTACCATGATTAATTTTCAAATGAAATGCACAATTGTTCCTTCTTATTTACAATTTTAAAAGCAGCCAACTATTCCTCTTTTTGTTCCTGTTCACTCAGCTTTCCTTTCAGATTGCTTTTCTCGATGGAAATACAATTTTTAGCTAAACTTCTGCAGGGCCTGTCCCATGCTTTGGGCTTAGTTTCATAGTTTCATAGTAGTGTACTAGGCTATCTGCCAGGGGGCATTTATAAGCCTAGCCAACAGTGATGTGGCTTTACGCCACCCCATACTATATAGTTGCGCCTCTCTAGTAGTGACACATGTGGAACCCTATTATTTAGTAAACTATACCTCTGTCTAGTAGTGACACTGAGGTCACTCCCGGGGTAAACTTGCGATCTCCCATCCATGCATCGAGATTTTTCTTGAACAGTGCCAATGAAGGGCTCTGTCTTACGTGAACTGGGATTTTGTTCCAGAGTATGGGTAACCTCTGTGTTATGAATCTATCCCTCCAGCATGTCCTGTTCATATTTGTGCAGAGGTTGAAATCTTTAGCTCATGTGGTTCTGGTGGATTTGGATTTTTTGAGATGGAGCATGTCCATCAATTCCTGGTTGGACATGGCCCTGTATGTTAGGCACAAATCACCTCTGAGCAGGCGGTATGCTACTGAATAGAGCTGGAGTTTCTTTAATCTAGCTGGATACGGCACATGTTTTAGACCTATGATCCTCTTGGTGAGGTACTTCTGGGGTCTTTCCAGTTGTTGCATGTGCCGGGTGAGATACATCCCAAATGGAGCATTATATTCAATCATGGGCCTGACAAGGGAGGAATATAGAGGTACAATGACCTCCTTTGATCTGGATGAGAATCCCTTCATGATGAGATGGGCAAGGTAGAATGTCTTTCTGACCACTTTGGCAACATGGTTGTCAAAGGAGAGGTCACTATCGACTTGAGTCCCCAGGTCTCTGATTACATCTTCCGTATTCAGTGGGTTATTGTCTACGTGATAGTTTGTGGGTACTTTGTTTTTCCCAAAGGGGATGACTATACATTTTTTTGGCGTTAAGTTTGAGGCCATGATTCCGGCACCAGTTGTCCGTTTCAGTGAGACCTTTCTGCAGGATGTGTGTGTCGGCAGGTGAATCCACTATGGCACCCAGTTTGCAATCATCTGCAAACTTTGTCAGCCATAATCCTTCCATATTTGCTTTCACATCTGAGAAGTAAATGCCGAATAGGAGTGGACCCAAGACAGAGCCCTGTGGGACACCACTTGTGACGGGTTTTGAGTCTGACATGGCTCCAGCAATTTTAACCTTATGGGTTCTGTTTTTTAGCCAATTTGCTACCCATCTTGTGACATATGGATTTACATTTAGGCTGCTGAGCTTGTCAATGATGCCAGAGTGTGGTATTGTGTCAAAGGCCTTAGCTAAGTCCAAATAGGCAGTGTGGACAGCCTTGCCCTCATCGATGGCACTAGTGACTGTCTCAAAGAAGTCAACCAGGTTTAAGAGGCAGGATCTGCCTTTTACAAAACCGAACTGTGTGGGATCAAGGGTCTGCAGATCCCCAATGTCGCCATTTATGAGTTCCATGATGATTCTTTCCATAGCCTTACAAATCAGGCTGGTCAAACTTATGGGGCGGTAGTTACCTGGGTCAGTAGAATTTCCCTCTTTGTGGAGTGGGACCACTGTTGCTGTGCACCAGTGTTCAGGTACATATCCTGTAGTGAGGCTAAGATTGAATAGAGTTCTTAGGGGCGGGTTTAGTTCATCTTGGAGTTCACGTAACACGCAACCGGGGATACCATCGGGTCCCATAGATGCTGTGTTTTTTGCCTTGTTGAGTGCTGATTTCACCTGTGTGTCTGTGATGACTGGTAGGTTACATTCAGCAGGGATAGTTACTTGATCTTTAGGGGGTGAGGGAGGGGAGAAGTTTGCACTGAACCTATCTGCCAGAATGTTGGCAATGTCAGTAGGGTCAGTGAATTTTTTGTCATTGTGTACTAGCTCAGAGCATATCTGAGAATTTCCTCCCAAGGTTCTGACATAATTGAAGAAGGCTTTGTGATTGTCTTTGGTATCCTTGGCAATCTTTTTCTCAAAGTTTGCTTTAGATGTTTTTATGAGAGAGCGTAGTTTTTTACTTGTGCTGATCAGGGAAGCCTTTCCCTTGTGGGATTTGGCTTTGTCCTGCAGTAGCTTCCTTCTTTTGTTGTACAGTTTGTTTATAGCCGGGTCCACCAAACCGGGCGTTTTCCTTGGTGGAGAGGGTCTTGGTTTTAGTTGGGATTGCTTGATCCATGCATTCTTGGAGATGTCCGTAGAAGGCTTTTGTGAAGGATTCAGCATTTTGGGATGTGGATTCCATTAACCCAGTAGGCTTAAAGGATATCATTTCTGACTTAAGGAGCGCAAAGTCAGCTTTTGAAAAGTTTTTCACTGTAGTCTTTTGTTCTGGGGGTGGGGGTGGGATATGTACATCCAACATGATCAGTTTATGATCAGATCTTACTAGTGAGGGGTTTATATCCGGTGCGGAGCATTTGGACCCCATGTTTGTGATAATCAGGTCAAGTATATTATCTCTCCTCGTAGGAGAGGTGACCAGTTGCTCCATAGCATTTGAGTTTATGAATTCCAGGAATCTTTGGGCTAGGGTGTTAGGGCTAGAATAGTGGGCCCAGTCTATGTTGAGGTAATTGAAGTCACCCAATATGATGGTGTTTGGTGTGACATTCATATCCTCCAGTGTTTTCAGGAATACTTGATGGGATTCCTGGGATTGGGAGGGTGTTCTATAACATGCGACCAGTTGTATGGCAGTTTTGCCTATGGTGAGTAAAACTTGTATGGTTTCTGATGCTTCATGAGTAGCCACCAATCGAGAGGTGTAGGTGTCCTTTATGAAAATGGACATTCCCCCTCCCTTTGTGGTTCGGCCTGGAACTTGAGGCCGAAACGCATGATATGAGGTATAGCCTGGTAGCGCTGGAGTGCTCTCAGGAGCCTTGAACCAGGTTTCAGTTACTGCACAGACATCGATGTTCTCCATACTGAGAAGTGCTTCGAGTGCCTGCATCTTGAGATTTAGACTTCTGGCGTTGAGCAGCATTACCCTTAATTTTTTCCATTTTTGTTTTTATGGAGGTTGATTTGTCCTTTGAGCATTGCCTAAAAAGGCACTATGGGGGTGGCAAGAGCCTTGGCCAGTATCCGGAAGCCCAGTGGTGACAGGTGCAAGCCATCCCTTGTGAAGCAACGTGGCTTGTCCAGCATATCATCCCAGGCTGACAGACATTGGATCCCCCTAGAATGACACCAGTGATTAAGCCAATTGTTAAAACTGATCATTTTGTCTTTGTACTGAGGCATCATTCTTGGCGAAGGCAGGATGCTGCTCAGGGTCAGGGTCATACCAGTCTGGGCTACATAATCGGAGAGCTCCTCAATGTCTCTTTTCATGTAGTCCAGGGAGGTACGTCTCAGGTCATTCACACCCGCATGGACAATGACTGAATCATACTTGTACTTGCTTTGGAGTGACCTGAGTGCGTGTGTAATGTGGCGGATCCTAGCCCCCGATAGGCAGCTCACCGTTACCCTCTCCTTATTCAGCCTGGTAAGTGGAACATTGGTGTGTCTGACTATAGAGTCACCTATTACTAATGTCTCTGGCATAGTATTTTGCCTTAGGGGCTGTGTTTGTGTGACACACCTGTTGCTAGAGGTATGTGTTGTAGGTGTTGTGTTTTGTGGGGGTGTATTTCTGGGTGTCTGCTTTGGAGGCCTCTGTTGTTTTGGTAAGTTTTTTACAAGAGCCTCCGAGTATGTCTTTGTGTTTTATGTGTTTGGTTTGCATTTGTGGTGGTTATATGTGTGACTGGTTTTGCTTTGGGTGTGGGTACCATCTCTTCCTGACTGGTCTTGCCAGTCCTGAGTTGAGAGAGTTCAGCCTCCAGTCTGGCTATATAGTTGCATCTCTCACAAGTATATGTGTTAGTAGGAAGGAGGAGAGGGTTGTCTGTGTACATGAGACAATTGTAACATTGTCTTAAGATTCCCAGATTAACCAGCTGAACAAGAGAGGATGCTAGTTGTCTACCACTCGACATACTAGAATATTATAAGGAGTGTTGTGCCTTTAAGGGAAGTGGGTATTCACAGGGGTAGTGGCTGCCTGTGGTGCTTACTTTAGAGTAAGAGTGCTTGGTTTTATTATGAGTGCTTGCTAAGGATAGAAGTTCCGAAAACAAGTGCTAAATATATACAGCTAGATAGACTGAGTAGAGCTTCTTAGGCAACCATCTTGGCTTCCATATCTCTGACTACATTGACATGATCCCTGATACCATTATGTACAAACAGCCATCTGCCACTATCTCCCTAGCCATGTATACGCATGATGACTAAGTGTGATGTACAGCCATCCTTCCTGTGTGGTGTACATGTGAATGTCTGACATGAAGTGGGGCTCAGCCATGCCCTGACCAGCATAGCTTGATATTAACACTGACACATTATGTCTGTGATACAGCCCTGTCACTGGTGCTCGTAAGTCTGGACTAGATATCATCTATAATGCCAAATACTCCATCTGTTGCTATCTGGAGCGATTGTATGGCTGTCTGTTGCTGCTCTTCTATCACAGGATCTTCAGATAATGCTGGTGATGCAGCTTCCATTCTGGACACACCTGTGCATGGTCTATCCATGCCAATGACCTGCTACCTCCAAACATACCTCCTCATCAACATATTATGCTTTTTATAACATGCTGGAAACATCCTTCAGGCTGCAGCAGGGTCATGCTGAAGTGCCCTTAGATAAGTCAATGCAGTGGAAGCTATCTTTCAACAGGCCAACATATACTCTACTATAGTGCTGGCTTATGTATGTGTGGTGTTATGCTAGAACTTGGCCATGCCCTCTGGTTTCTGCTTGGGTGTTGTGGGGTGGGGGTTAATAAATCAGCACATACTATTTATGTAACCATGTTTATGCAATTGCACCTATATAGATATAGATATAGATATATATATAGATTACATTAATGCTAGCCACACCACTTGCAATTACTAACTAGGTGACCCAGTCAAATGTTACTATGGAAGAAGCGGCAATATAGCTGAGGTGCGTGATACATGTGTAAATCATGTGAAATAACTGTCTACTTGCAAGGACATTAGTTAGAATCTCACTTGTATTATGCATTAATTGGGATGTCACTGAATGGTAGCCCTTCCTGCTCAAACACTGTTATGGATATGGACCAAGTGGGCCATTCATTTGTACAGTTGTACAATCCATGGCACTTATTACATCTGGAGGCAGACAATGTTGCAGAATACAGGTATGGCATTACCTATCTTGTGGTGTGCTAAGAAATATGATTCTTCACATGTAGACGCATCATGCTGAGGAACTTGCTGTGCATTCTAGAGCTGTAGGTCTGTGACATACCCAGTATTTAGTTATTCATATCTGAAAGTCTCTATGACTAGAATACAAAGAGTCTTGGTCTCCACATGTATGGAAAAGCCATATTTCCTATAGGTTCTGTGTGGGGGTGACACGTAATAAAGACTGCATGATGTCCAACTCTACTCTAAAATAATCTCCTGATTGGTGAACTTATGGTATGTCAGTCACAGATGGTAATGGTACCTTTGGTGTTGGTCGCTATTTCATGCACCCTAGTGAGAAGCAGTAGTGTGCACATTTAAACTAAGCATCTGCATAACCAATGTTGCTACCTTTAGCATCCTTTCTCCATCCACAACTCTAGTATTTTTAGTGCACTTTGCCTGTTATGGTTCATTGCAAAATGGAGCATAGTTGCTAACACATATGAGTCATGACTAATGTTCCTGCAGCATAAATGTACATATCATTAGGACCTCGTTTCCCTTTACTTATTAATTTGTATATCACTATACATTCATTTACATAAAATTTCTGCTGTGCATTTGTGCTCAGTGCACTATAACCTATTGTGGGACTATGAGTCACTAGCATAAAATGCTACCTTGCAAGTGGGTGAATTCTGCACACATGCATGTTATGCACTATGGTATGTGTCTATGAATCCTGGCTATTGTTTATGATACTGTTAAATTCTGCACAAGTTTGTGAATCTGCATAGCAACTTTGACTGTTTTCTCATCCCAGAGTACAAAATACATGTTCAAGAAAACTATGTCTATCTGCATATTTCCAAGATGAATTAAAGATGTAAATATTTTATTAAAAATGGAAACTAATTTAAGCTCCAGTGTGTCAATTTAGCTGAATGCTCATGACTTATCAGTCCTTGTGTATCTCACCTACT
Source organism: Protopterus annectens (assembly GCF_019279795.1). Classification (NCBI taxonomy): domain Eukaryota; kingdom Metazoa; phylum Chordata; order Ceratodontiformes; family Protopteridae; genus Protopterus; species Protopterus annectens. Next base: position 1,243,996,012 of record NC_056746.1, read on the forward strand.
TCTCCTTATTCTGTTTACTTTCTCAACATTCTATCCATTTCTCTATCACCCCCAGAATCATAACTTACCTACTGATATTAAAACATTTTGCTTATGGTCACTACTCCCTAGGTATGAGTCTGTGCCGCATTGTTAGGTACAGAAGTTTGTGTGCAATAAATCTGTTGACTAGAAATAGATGTTTACATTTTATTATCCAATGTAAAAAATATAGGAGGCACCAGACCAAGGCAGGTGAAGATAAAGTTCAGTTTTAATCCACAGACAAAGTACAAACAATGGTGAGTACGTTTGTAGCAAGAGCTACTTCATCAGACAGTTAAAATCATTACTCATGCATATTTAAAAGTTACAAACAGCCAATCAGAATCAAAGTTCAATTAAGACAATACTATTAAGCTGTAAATTAACAACAATCGGCAAGCCAGCACGTAAAAATCTACTGCCAATCATTAGCAGACCGGAGTGTGGCGACCCCTAACCGGGAAAAGCCAAAAGACACAAACAAACAAACAAATAATAGACATACTCAAGGTGCCAAATCAAGTCTGTAGTCCTAGAATAAACCTATAAAATATATTTAAAATATATTTAAAATTACATTTAAAATTTGTTATCTGTGCAATAGTTTATGAGTAAGTACAGGTTTAACAGAAACTTTGTCATTTAGGAGGCCCCTGCCTATATTAGCCTGCATCCTAATGATCCATTCAAGTTCCTTATTTTCTACCAGGTTCTTTGTAGGGCCACCTCTACAACCTATTTTGACTTTCTCTACTACCATGAATTTAAATGTGTGTGTCGTATCTGATGCCATCATGTGTCTTGCTAGGGCATTAGTCTCTGCCCTCCTATATATATCATAAACATGCTCTCTGATCCTATCACAAAACCTCCGTGTGGTCATACCTATATAAAATGAACACCATACATTACAGTGAGCTAAATATACAATATTTGTGGTATTACAGTTAGCTGATAGTTTAAAGTAAACAGTCTTCCTCGTATCTGGGTGTTCAAAACATCCTTTCTCATCAATATATTTACAATAAT